>NC_072779.1:20967616-21156354 GCF_022539595.1 Amphiprion ocellaris
GGCCGTTCCACCTCCGCTGCTGCATCCTGCTCTGCAAAACCAAGCAGCTGCTCCACCTCTCCACTCAGGGGCTGTTCCACCGCTGCTGCTGTGACCTGCTCTGTTGCACCTGTCCACTCAGCGGCTGTTCCACCGCTGCTACCTCCTGCTCTGCTCCACCCGGCGGCCGCTCCACCTCCGATCCTGCCTCCTGCTCTGCTCCACCCGGCGGCTGCTCCACCTCCGATGCTGCATCCTGCTCTGCTCCACCCGGCAGCTGTCCCACCTCCGCTGCTTCCTCCTGCTCTGCTCCACCCGGCGTCTGTTCCACCTGCGCTGCTGCCTCCTGCTCTGGTGCACCCGGAGGCTGTACCACCTCCGTTGCTGCATCCTGCTCTGCTCCACCCGGCGGCTGTTCCACCTCCCATCTTGCATCCTGTTCTGCTCCACCCGGCGGCCGTTCCATCTCCGCTGCTGCCTCCTGCTATGCTCCACCCGGCGGCCGTTCCATCTCCGCTGCTGCCTCCTGCTATGCTCCACCCGGCGGCTGTGTCACCCTTATCTGCTGCATCCTGCTCTGCTCCACCCGGCTGCTGTTCCACTTCCAATGCTACCTCCTGGTCTGCTCCACCCGGCGGCCGTCCCACCTCCGATGCTGCATCCTGGTCTTCTCCACCCGGCGGCCGTCCCACCACTGCTGCTGCATTCTGCTCTGCAAAAACCAAGCAGCTGCTCCACCTCTCCACTCAGGGGCTGTTCCACCGATGCTGCTGTGACCTGCTCTGTTCCACCTGTCCACTCAGTGGCTGTTCCACCGCTGCTGCCTCCTGCTCTGCTCCACCCGAGTGCTGTTCCACCACCGCTGCTGCATCCTGCTCTGGTCCACCCGGCGGCCGTCCCACCTCCGCTGCTGCCTCCTGCTCTGTTCCACCCGGCGGCTGCTCCACCTCCGATCCTGCCTCCTGCTCTGCTCCACCCGGCGGCCGTTCCACCTCCGATGCTGCATCCTGGTCTTGCTCCACTCGGCGGCTGTCCCACCTCCGATGCTGCATCCTGGTCTTCTTCCACCCGGCGGCCGTCCCACAATGCTTGCTAGCAATCGCTGCCTCTGCAAAACCACGCCAGCTGCTCCACCTCCCGACTCAGGGGCTGTTCACCGCTGCTGCAGTGACCTGTTCTGTTGCACCTGTCCACTCAGCACGGCTGTTCCACCAATACTGCCTCCTGCTTCTGCTCCACCCGAGTGCTGTTCCACCTCCGCTGCTACCTCCTGCTCTGCTCCACACGGCGGCCGTTCCACCTCCGATGCTGCATCCTGGTCCTCTCCACCCGGCGGCCGTCCCACCACCGCTGCTGCATCCTGCTCTGGTCCACCCGGCGGCCATCCCACCTCCGCTGCTGCCTCCTGCTCTGTTCCACCCGGCGGCTGCTCCACCTCCGATCCTGCCTCCTGCTCTGCTCCACCCGGCGGCCGTTCCACCTCCGCTGCTGCATCCTGCTCTGCAAAACCAAGCAGCTGCTCCACCTCTCCACTCAGGGGCTGTTCCACCGCTGCTGCTGTGACCTGCTCAGTTGCACCTGTCCACTCAGCTGCTGTTCCACCGCTGCTGCCTCCTGGTCTGCTCCACCCGAATGCTGTTCCACCTCCACTGCTACCTCCTGCTCTGCTCCACATGGCTGCTCTTCCACCTCTCCACACGGCTGCTGTTCCACCTCTCCACTCAGCGGCTGTCCCACCTCCGATGCTGCATCCTGCTCTGGTCCACTCAGCGGCTGTCCCACCTCCGATGCTGCATCCTGCTCTGCTCCACCCGGCGGCTGTCCCACCTCCGATGCTGCATCCTGGTCTGCTCCACTCGGCGGCTGTCCCACCTCCGCTGCTGCATCCTGCTCTGCAAAACCAAGCAGCTGCTCCACCTCTCCACTCAGGGGCTGTTCCACCGCTGCTGCTGTGACCTGCTCTGTTGCACCTGTCCACTCAGCTGCTGTTCCACCGCTGCTGCCTCCTGGTCTGCTCCACCCGAATGCTGTTCCACCTCCACTACTACCTCCTGCTCTGCTCCACATGGCTGCTCTTCCACCTCTCCACACGGCTGCTGTTCCACCTCTCCACTCAGCGGCTGTCCCACCTCCGATGCTGCATCCTGCTCTGCTCCACCCGGCGGCTGTCCCACCTCCGATGCTGCATCCTGGTCTGCTCCACTCGGCGGCTGTCCCACCTCCGATGCTGCATCCTGGTCTTCTCCACCCGGCGGCCGTCCCACCAATGCTGCTGCATCCTGCTCTGCAAAACCAAGCAGCTGCTCCACCTCTCCACTCAGGGGCTGTTCCACCGATGCTGCCTCCTGCTCTGCTCCACCCGAGTGCTGTTCCACCTCCGCTGCTGCATCCTACTCTGTTCCACCCGGCGGCTGTGTCACCCTTATCTCCTGCCTCCTGCTCTGCTCCACACGGCGGCCGTTCCACCTCCGATGCTGCATCCTGGTCCTCTCCACCCGGCGGCCGTCCCACCACCGCTGCTGCATCCTGCTCTGGTCCACCCGGCGGCCGTCGCACCTCCGCTGCTGCCTCCTGCTCTGTTCCACCCGGCGGCTGCTCCACCTCCGATCCTGCCTCCTGCTCTGCTCCACATGGCTACTCTTCCACCTCTCCACACTGCTGCTGTTCCACCTCTCCACTCAGCGGCTGTCCCACCTCCGATGCTGCATCCTGCTCTGCTCCAGCCGGCGGCTGTCCCACCTCCGATGCTGCATCCTGGTCTGCTCCACCCGGCGGCCGTTCCATCTCCGCTGCTGCCTCCTGCTCTGCTCCACCCGGCGGCTGTTCCACCTCCGCTGCTGCATTCTGCTATGTTCCACCTGTCGGCTGTTCCACCTCCGCTGCTGCATCCTGCTCTGCTCCACCCGGCGGCTGCTCCACCTCCGATGCTGCATCCTGCTCTGCTCCACCCGGCGGCTGTCCCACCTCCGCTGCTGCATCCTGCGATGCTCCAGCCGGCGTCTGTTCCATCTCCGCTGCTGCCTCCTGCTTTGCTGCTGAGTACAGAGTTGGAGCAGCAGCCGTGTAGAGCATAGCAGGAGGTAGCAGTGGAGGTGGAACAGCATTCGGGTGGAGCAGAGCAGGAGGAAGCAGCGGTGGAAAAGCTGCTGAGTGGATAGGTGGAGCACCTCCGTTGCTGCATCCTGTTCTTCTCCACACGGCGGTTGTTCCAACTCCTCTGCTGCATGGTGTTCTGCTCCACACGGCGGCTGTCCCACCTCCGCTGCTGCCTCCTGCTCTGGTCCACCCGGAGGCTGTCCCACCTCCGCTGCTGCACCCTGCTCTGGTCAACCCGGAGGCTGTCCCACCTCCGCTGCTTCAGCCTGCTCTTCTCCAACGGCGGCTGTACCACCTCCGATGCTGCATCCTGCTCTGCTCCACCCGGCGGCTGTTCCACCTCCGATCCTGCATCCTGTTCTGCTCCACCCGGCGGCCGTTCCATCTCCGCTGCTGCCTCCTGCTCTGCTCCACCCGGCGGCTGTGTCACCCTTACCTGCTGCCTCCTGCTCTGCTCCACCCGGCGGCCGTTCCATCTCCGCTGCTGCCTCCTGCTATGCTCCACCCGGCGGCCGTTCCATCTCCGCTGCTGCCTCCTGCTATGCTCCACCCGGCGGCTGTGTCACCCTTATCTGCTGCATCCTGCTCTGCTCCACCCGGCTGCTGTTCCACTTCCAATGCTACCTCCTGGTCCTGTCCACCCGGCGGCCGTCCCACCACCGCTGCTGCATCCTGCTCTGGTCCACCCGGCGGCCGTCCCACCTCCGCTGCTGCCTCCTGCTCTGTTCCACCCGGCGGCTGCTCCACCTCCGATCCTGCCTCCTGCTCTGCTCCACCCGGCGGCCGTTCCACCTCCGATGCTGCATCCTGGTCTGCTCCACTCGGCGGCTGTCCCACCTCCGATGCTGCATCCTGGTCTTCTCCACCCGGCGGCCGTCCCACCAATGCTGCTGCATCCTGCTCTGCAAAACCAAGCAGCTGCTCCACCTCTCCACTCAGGGGCTGTTCCACCGCTGCTGCTGTGACCTGTTCTGTTGCACCTGTCCACTCAGCGGCTGTTCCACCAATACTGCCTCCTGCTCTGCTCCACCCGAGTGCTGTTCCACCTCCGCTGCTACCTCCTGCTCTGCTCCACACGGCGGCCGTTCCACCTCCGATGCTGCATCCTGGTCCTCTCCACCCGGCGGCCGTCCCACCACCGCTGCTGCATCCTGCTCTGGTCCACCCGGCGGCCATCCCACCTCCGATCCTGCCTCCTGCTCTGCTCCACCCGGCGGCCGTTCCACCTCCGCTGCTGCATCCTGCTCTGCAAAACCAAGCAGCTGCTCCACCTCTCCACTCAGGGGCTGTTCCACCGCTGCTGCTGTGACCTGCTCTGTTGCACCTGTCCACTCAGCTGCTGTTCCACCGCTGATGCCTCCTGGTCTGCTCCACCCGAATGCTGTTCCACCTCCACTGCTACCTCCTGCTCTGCTCCACATGGCTGCTCTTCCACCTCTCCACACGGCTGCTGTTCCACCTCTCCACTCAGCGGCTGTCCCACCTCCGATGCTGCATCCTGGTCTTCTCCACCCGGCGGCAGTCCCAACAATGCTGCTGCATCCTACTCTGCAAAACCTAGCAGCTGCTCCACCTCTCCACTCAGGGGCTGTTCCACCGATGCTGCCTCCTGCTCTGCTCCACCCGAGTGCTGTTCCACCTCCGCTGCTGCATCCTACTCTGTTCCACCCGGCGGCTGTGTCACCCTTATCTCCTGCCTCCTGCTCTGCTCCACACGGCGGCCGTTCCACCTCCGATGCTGCATCGTGGTCCTCTCCACCCGGCGGTCTGTCCACCTCCGCTGCTGTCTGCATCCTTGTTCGTTGCCTTCCACGACGGCGGTTGTTCCAACTCCTCTTGCATGCGATGGTGTTGCCTGCTCCACCCCGGCGGCTGTTCCACCTCCGCTGCTGCATTCTGCTCTGTTCCACCTGTCGGTCTGTTCCACCTCCGCTGCTGCAATCCGCTCTGCTCCACCCGGCTGCTGCTCGCACCTCCGATTGCTGCATCCTGCTCTGCTCCACCCGTCGCTGTCCCACCTCCGCTGCTGCAAGTCCTGCGATGCTCCACCCGGCGTCTGTTCCATCTCCGCTGCTGCCTCCTGCTTTGCTGCTGAGTACAGAGTTGGGAGCAGCAGCTGTGTAGAGCATAGCAGGAGGTAGCAGGTGGAGGTGAAGAGCATTCGGGGTGGAGTCAGAGCAGGAGGAAGCAGCGGTGGAAAAGCTGCTGAGTGGATAGGTGGAGCACCTCCGCTGCTGCATGCCTCCTCAGCTCCACACGGCGGCCGTTCCACCTCCGATGCTGCATCCTGGTTCCTCTCCACCCGGCTGGCCGTCCCACCACCGCTGCTGCATCCTGCTCTGGTCCACCCTGGCGGCCCGTCCCACCTTCCGCTGCTGCCTTCCTGCCTCTGGTCCACACCGGAGGCTGTCCCACCTCCGCTGCTTGCACCCTGCTCTGGTCAACCCGGAGGCTGTCCACCGCTCCGCTGCTTCAGCCTGCTCTTCTCCAACGGCGGCTGTACCACCTCCGATGCTGCATCCTGCTCTGCGCCACCCGGCGGCTGTTCACCTCCGATCCTGCCATCCTGTTCTGCTCCACCCGGCGGCGCGTTCCATCTCCGCCGCTGCCTTCCTGCTTCTGCTGCCACCCGGCTGCTGTGTCAGTCATCCCTTACCTGCTGCCTCCTTGCTCTGCTTCCACCCGGCGGCCGGTTCCATCTCCGCTGCTGCCTCCTGCTATGCTCCAGCGGGGGCTGCCGTTCATCGATCTCTCGCTGCTGCCTCCTGCTATGCTCCACCCGGCGGCTGTGTCACCCTTATCTGCTGCATCCTGCTCTGCTCCACCCGGCGGCCGTCCCACCTCCGATGCTGCATCCTGGTCTTCTCCACCCGGCGGCCGTCCCACCACTGCTGCTGCATTCTGCTCTGCAAAAACCAAGCAGCTGCTCCACCCTCCACTCAGGGGCTGTTCCACCGATGCTGCTGTGACCTGCTCTGTTCCACCTGTCCACTCAGTGGCTGTTCCACCGCTGCTGCCTCCTGCTCTGCTCCACCCGAGTGCTGTTCCACCTCCGATGCTGCATCCTGGTCCTGTCCACCCGGCGGCCGTCCCACCACCGCTGCTGCATCCTGCTCTGGTCCACCCGGCGGCCGTCCCACCTCCGCTGCTGCCTCCTGCTCTGTTCCACCCGGCGGCTGCTCCACCTCCGATCCTGCCTCCTGCTCTGCTCCACCCGGCGGCCGTTCCACCTCCGATGCTGCATCCTGGTCTGCTCCACTCGGCGGCTGTCCCACCTCCGATGCTGCATCCTGGTCTTCTCCACCCGGCGGCCGTCCCACCAATGCTGCTGCATCCTGCTCTGCAAAACCAAGCAGCTGCTCCACCTCTCCACTAAGGGGCTGTTCCACCAATACTGCCTCCTGCTCTGCTCCACCCGAGTGCTGTTCCACCTCCGCTGCTACCTCCTGCTCTGCTCCACCCGGCGGCTGCTCCACCTCCGATGCTGCATCCTGCTCTGCTCCACCCGGCGGCTGTCCCACCTCCGCTGCTGCATCCTGCGATGCTCCACCCGGCGTCTGTTCCATCTCCGCTGCTGCCTCCTGCTTTGCTGCTGAGTACAGAGTTGGAGCAGCAGCCGTGTAGAGCATAGCAGGAGGTAGCAGTGGAGGTGGAACAGCATTCGGGTGGAGCAGAGCAGGAGGAAGCAGCGGTGGAAAAGCTGCTGAGTGGATAGGTGGAGCACCTCCGCTGCTGCATCCTGTTCTTCTCCACACGGCGGTTGGTTCCAACTCCTCTGCTGCCATGGTGGTTCTGCTCCACACGGCGGCTGTCCCACCTCCGCTGCTGCCGTCCTGCTCTGGTCCACCCGGAGGCTGTCCCACCTCCGCTGCTGCACCCTGCTCTGTCAACCCGGAGGCTGTCCCCACCTCCGCTGCTTCAGCCTGCTCTTCTCCAACGGCGGCTGTACCACCTCCGATGCTGCATCCTGTTCTGCTCCACCCGGCGGCCGTTCCATCTCCCGCTGCTAGCCTCCTGCTCTGCTCCACCCGGGCGGCTGAGTGTCACGCCTTACCTGCTGCCTTCCTGCTCTGCTCCACCCGGCGGCCGTTCCATCTCCGCTGCTGCCTCCTGCTATGCTCCACCCGGCGGCCCGTTCCATCTCCGCTGCTGCCTCCTGCTATGCTCCACCCGGCGGCTGTGTCACCCTTATCTGCTGCATCCTGCTCTGCTCCACCCGGCTGCTGTTCCACTTCCAATGCTACCTCCTGGTCTGCTCCACCCGGCGGCCGTCCCACCTCCGATGCTGCATCCTGGTCTTCTCCACCCGGCGGCCGTCCCACCACTGCTGCTGCATTCTGCTCTGCAAAAACCAAGCAGCTGCTCCACCTCTCCACTCAGGGGCTGTTCCACCGATGCTGCTGTGACCTGCTCTGTTCCACCTGTCCACTCAGTGGCTGTTCCACCGCTGCTGCCTCCTGCTCTGCTCCACCCGAGTGCTGTTCCACCTCCGATGCTGCATCCTGGTCCTGTCCACCCGGCGGCCGTCCCACCACCGCTGCTGCATCCTGCTCTGGTCCACCCGGCGGCCGTCCCACCTCCGCTGCTGCCTCCTGCTCTGTTCCACCCGGCGGCTGCTCCACCTCCGATCCTGCCTCCTGCTCTGCTCCACATGGCTACTCTTCCACCTCTCCACACTGCTGCTGTTCCACCTCTCCACTCAGCGGCTGTCCCACCTCCGATGCTGCATCCTGCTCTGCTCCAGCCGGCGGCTGTCCCACCTCCGATGCTGCATCCTGGTCTGCTCCACCCGGCGGCCGTTCCATCTCCGCTGCTGCCCTCCTGCTCTGCTCCACCCGGCGGCTGTTCCACCTCCGCTGCTGCATTCTGCTCTGTTCCACCTGTCGGCTGTTCCACCTCCGCTGCTGCATCCTGCTCTGCTCCACCCGGCGCTGCTCCACCTCCGATGCTGCATCCTGCTCTGCTCCACCCGGCGGCTGTCCCACCTCCGCTGCTGCATCCTGCGATGCTCCACCCGGCGTCTGTTCCATCTCCGCTGCTGCCTCCTGCTTTGCTGCTGAGTACAGAGTTGGAGCAGCAGCCGGCGTAGAGCATAGCAGGAGGTAGCAGTGGAGGTGGAACAGCATTCGGGTGGAGCAGAGCAGGAGGAAGCAGCGGTGGAAAAGCTGCTGAGTGGATAGGTGGAGCACCTCCGCTGCTGCATCCTGTTCTTCTCCACACGGCGGTTGTTCCAACTCCTCTGCTGCATGGTGTTCTGCTCCACACGGCGGCTGTCCCACCTCCGCTGCTGCCTCCTGCTCTGGTCCACCCGGAGGCTGTCCCACCTCCGCTGATGCACCCTGCTCTGGTCCACCCGGAGGCTGTCCCACCTCCGCTGCTTCAGCCTGCTCTTCTCCAACGGCGGCTGTACCACCTCCGATGCTGCATCCTGCTCTGCTCCACCCGGCGGCTGTTCCACCTCCGATCCTGCATCCTGTTCTGCTCCACCCGGCGGCCGTTCCATCTCCGCTGCTGCCTCCTGCTCTGCTCCACCCGGCGGCTGTGTCACCCTTACCTGCTGCCTCCTGCTCTGCTCCACCCGGCGGGCCGTTCCATCTCCGCTGCTGCCTCCTGCTATGCTCCACCCGGGCGGCCGTTCCATCTCCGCTGCTGCCTCCTGCTATTGCTCCACCCGCGGCTGTGTCACCCTTATCTGCTGCATCCTGCTCTGCTCCCACCCGGCTGCTGTTCCACTTCCAATGCTACCTCCTGGTCTGCTCCACCCGGCGGCCGTCCCACCTCCGATGCTGCATCCTGGTCTTCTCCACCCGGCGGCCGTCCCACCACTGCTGCTGCATTCTGCTCTGCAAAAAACCAAGCAGCTGCTCCACCTCTCCACTCAGGGGCTGTTCCACCGATGCTGCTGTGACCTGCTCTGTTCCACCTGTCCACTCAGTGGCTGTTCCACCGCTGCTCGCCTCCTGCTCTGCTCCACCCGAGTGCTGTTCCACCTCCGATGCTGCATCCTGGTCCTCTCCACCCGGCGGCCGTCCCCACCACCTGCTTTGCTGCATCCCTGCTCTGGTCCACACCGGGCGGCCGTCCTCACCTCCGCTGCTGCCTCCTGCTCTGTTCCACCCCCGGCGGGCTGCTTCCAACCCCTCCGATCCTGCCTCCTGCTCTGCTCCACCCGGCGGCCGTTCCATCCCACCTCCGATGCTGCATCCTGGTCTGCTCCACTCGGACGGCTGTCCCACCTCCCCTCATGCGGCATCTGGGTCTTCTCCACCCGGCGGCCGTCCCACCAATGCTGCTGCAGTCCTGCCTCTGCAAAACCAAGCAGCTGCTCCACCTCTCCACTCAGGGGCTGTTTCCACCGCGGCTGCAGTGACCTGTTCTGTTTGCACCTCGGTCCACTCAGCAGCGGCGGTTCCACCATTTGACCTGCCTCCTGCTCTGCTCCACCCGAGTGCTGTTGCCACCTCGCTGCTTCCCTCTGCTCTGCTCCACACGGCGGCCCGTTCCACCTCCGATGCTGCATGTCCTGGTCCTCATCCACCCGCGGCCGTCCCACCACCGCTGCTGCAATCCTGCTCGTGGTCCACCCGGCGGCCATCCCACCTCCGCGCTGCTGCTCCTGCTCTGTTCCACCCGGCGGCTGCTCCACCTCCGATCCTGCCTCCTGCTCTGCTCCACCCGGCGGCCGTTCCACCTCCGCTGCTGCATCCTGCTCTGCAAACCCAAGCAGCTGCTCCACCTCTGCCACTCAGGGGCTGTTCCACCCGCTTGCTGCTGTGACCTGCTCAGTTGCAACCTGTCCACTCAGCTGCTGTTCCAACCGCTGCTGCCCTCCTGTCTGCTCCACCCGAATGCTGTTCCACCTCCACTGCTACCTCCTGCTCTGCTCCACATGGCTGCTCTTCCACCTCTCCACACGGCTGCTGTTCCACCCTCTCCACTCAGCGGCTGTCCCACCTCCGATGCTGCATCCTGCTCTGCTCCACCCGGCGGCTGTCCCACCTCCGATGCTGCATCCTGGTCTGCTCCACTCGGCGGCTGTCCCACCTCCGCTGCTGCATCCTGCTCTGCAAAACCAAGCAGCTGCTCCACCTCTCCACTCAGGGGCTGTTCCACCGCATGCTGCTGTGACCTGCTCTGTGTTGCAACCTGTCCACTCAGCTGCTGTTCCACCGCTGCTGCCTCACTGGTCCTGCTCCACCCGTATGCTGTTCCACCTCCACTGCTAATCCTTCCTGCTCTGCTCCACATTGCTGCTCTTCCACCTCCCTCAACACGGCTGCTGTTCCACCTCTCCACTCAAGCGGCTGTCCCCACCCTCCGATGCTGCATCCTGCTCTGCTCCACCCGGGCGGCTGTCCCACTCTCCGATGCATGCATCCTGGTCTGCTCCACTCGGCGGCTGTCCCACCTCCGATGCTGCATCCTGGTTCTTCTCCCACCCGGCGGCCGTCCCACCCCAATGCTGCTGGCATCCTGCTCTGCAAAACAAGCAGCTGCTCCACCTCTCCCCTCAGGGGCTGTTCAACCGATGCTGCCTCCTGCTCTGCTCCACCCGAGTGCTGTTCCACCTCCGCTGCTGCATCCTACTCTGTTCCACCCGGCGGCTGGTGTCACCCTGATCTCCTGCCTCCTGCTCTGCTCCACACGGCGGCCGTTCCACCTCCGATGCTTGCATCCTGTGTCCCTCTCCACCCGGCGGCCGTCCCCACCACCGCTGCTATGCATCCTGCTCTGGTCCACCCGGCGGCCGTCCCCACCCCTCCGCTGCTGCCTCCTGCTCTGTTCCACCCGGCGCTGCTCCCACCTCCGATCCTGCCTCCTTCTCTGCTTCCACATGGCTACTCTTCCACCTCTCCACACTGCTGCTGTTCCACCTCTCCACTCAGCGGCTGTCCCACCTCCGATGCTGCATCCTGCTCTGCTCCAGCCGGCGGCTGTCCCACCTCCGATGCTGCATCCTGGTCTGCTCCACCCGGCGGCCGTTCCATCTCCGCTGCTGCCTCCTGCTCTGCTCCACCCCGGCGGCTGTTTCCACCTCCGCTGCTGCATTCTGCTATGTTCCACCTGTCGGCTGTTCCCTCCTCCGCTGCTGCATCCTGCTCTGCTCCACCCCCGGCGGCTGCCTCCACCCTCCGATGCTGCATCCTGCTCTGCTCCACCCGGCGGCTGTCCCACCTCCGCTGCTGCATCCTGCGATGCTCCAGCCGGCGTCTGTTCCATCTCCGCTGCTGCCTCCTGCTTTGCTGCTGACGTACAGAGTTGGAGCAGCAGCCGTGTAGAGCATTAGCAGGAGGTAGCAGTGGAGGTGGAACAGCATTCGGGTGGAGCAGAGCAGGAGGAAAGCAGCGGTTGGAAAAGCTGCTGAGTGGATAGGTGGGAGCACCTCCGCTGCTGCATCCTGTTTCTTCTCCACACGGCGGTTGTTCCAACTCCTCTGCTGCATGGGTGTTCTGCTCCACACACGGCGGCTGTCGCACCTCCGCTGCTGCCTCCTGCTCTGGTCCACCCGGAGGCTGTCCCACCTCCGCTGCTGCACCCTGCTCTGGTCAACCCGGAGGCTGTCCCACCTCCGCTGCTTCAGCCTGCTCTTCTCCAACGGCGGCTGTACCACCTCCGATGCTGCATCCTGCTCTGCTCCACCCGGCGGCTGTTCCACCTCCGATCCTGCATCCTGTTCTGCTCCACCCGGCGGCCGTTCCATCTCCGCTGCTGCCTCCTGCTCTGCTCCACCCGGCGGCTGTGTCACCCTTACCTGCTGCCTCCTGCTCTGCTCCACCCGGCGGCCGTTCCATCTCCGCTGCTGCCTCCTGCTATGCTCCACCCGGCGGCCGTTCCATCTCCGCTGCTGCCTCCTGCTATGCTCCACCCGGCGGCTGTGTCACCCTTATCTGCTGCATCCTGCTCTGCTCCACCCGGCTGCTGTTCCACTTCCAATGCTACCTCCTGGTCCTGTCCACCCGGCGGCCGTCCCACCACCGCTGCTGCATCCTGCTCTGGTCCACCCGGCGGCCGTCCCACCTCCGCTGCTGCCTCCTGCTCTGTTCCACCCGGCGGCTGCTCCACCTCCGATCCTGCCTCCTGCTCTGCTCCACCCGGCGGCCGTTCCACCTCCGATGCTGCATCCTGGTCTGCTCCACCTCGGCGGCTGGTCACACCTCCGATGCTGCATCCTCGGTCTTCTCCACCCGGCGGCCGTCCACCAATGCTGCAGCATCCTGCTCTGCAAAACCAAGCATCTGCTCCACCTCTCCACTCAGGGGCTGTTCCAACCGCTGCTGCTGTGACCTGTTCTGTTGCACCTGTCACTTCAGCGGACTGTCTCAACCAATACTGCCTCCTGCTCTGCTCCACCCGAGTGCTGATCCAACTCCGCTGTCTACCCTCCTGCTCTGCTCCACACGGCGTGCCGTACCCACCTCCGATGCTGCATCCTGGTCCTCTCCACCCGGCGGCGGCACGTGTGCATCCTGCTCTGGTCACGGGGCATCCCACCTCGCTGCAGCCTCTTCGCTCTGTACCACCCGGCGGCCAGCTCCACCTCCGATCCTGCCTCCTAGCTCTGCTCCACCCGGCGGCCGTTCCAACCTCCGCCTTGCTGCATCCTGCTCTTGCAAAACCAAGCAGCTGCTCCACCTCTCCCACTCAGGGGGCTGTTCCACCGCTGCTTGCTGTGACCTGCTCTGTTGAACACTGTCCACATCAGCTGCTGTTCCACCGCTTGCTGCCCTCCTGGGGGTTCTGCTCCACCACGAATGCTGTTCCACCTCCTCCTGCTACCGTCCTGCTCTGCTCCAAATGGCATGCTCTTCCACCTCGGTCCACACGGCTGCTGGTTCACCTCTCCACTCAGCGGCTGTCCCACCCTCCGATAGCTTGCATCTTCTGCTCGTGCTTCAACCCGCGGCTGGCCCACCTCCGATGCTGCATCCTGGGTCTGCTCCACTCGGTCGGCTGTCCAACCTCCGATGCTGCATCCTGGTCTTTTCTCCACCCGGCGGCCGTCCCACCAATGCTGCTGCATCCTGCTCTGCAAAACCAAGCAGCTGCTCCACCTCTTCCACTCAGGGGCTGTTCCACCGATGCTGCCTCCTGCTCTGCTCCCACCCGAGTGCTGTTCCACCTCCGCTGCTGCATCCTACTCTGTTCCACCCGGCGGGCTGTGTCACCCTTATCTCCTGCCTCCTGCTCTGCTCCACACGGCGGCCGTTCCACCTCCGATGCTGCATCCTGGTCCTCTCCACCCGGCGGCCCGTCCCACCACCGCTGCTGCATCCTGCTCTGGTCCACCCGGCGGCCGTCCCACCTCCGCTGCTGCCTCCTGCTCTGTTCCACCCGGCGGCTGCTCCACCTCCGATCCTGCCTCCTGCTCTGCTCCACATGGCTACTCTTCCACCTCTCCACACTGCTGCTGTTCCACCTCTCCACTCAGCGGCTGTCCCACCTCCGATGCTGCATCCTGCTCTGCTCCAGCCGGCGGCTGTCCCACCTCCGATGCTGCATCCTGGTCTGCTCCACCCCGGCGGCCGTTCCATCTCCGCTGCTGCCTCCTGCTCTGCTCCACCCGGCGGCTGTTCCACCTCCGCTGCTGCATTCTGCTCTGTCCACCCTGTCGGCTGTTCCACCTCCGCTGCTGCATCCTGCTCTGCTCCACCCGGCGGCTGCTCCACCTCCGATGCTGCATCCTGCTCTGCTCCACCCGGCGGCTGTCCCACCTCCGCTTGCTGCATCCTGCGATGCTCCACCCGGCGTCTGTTTCCATCTCCGCTGCTGCCCTTCCTGCTTTGCTGCTGAGTACAGAGTTGGAGCAGCAGCCCGTGTAGAGCATAGCAGGAGGTAGCAGTGGAGGTGGAACAGCATTCGGGTGGAGCAGAGCAGGAGGAAGCAGCGGTGGAAAAGCTGCTGAGTGGATAGGTGGAGCACCTCCGCTGCTGCATCCTGTTCTTCTCCACACGGCGGTTGTTCCAACTCCTCTGCTGCATGGTGTTCTGCTCCACACGGCGGCTGTCGCACCTCCGCTGCTGCCTCCTGCTCTGGTCCACCCGGAGGCTGTCCCACCTCCGCTGCTGCACCCTGCTCTGGTCACCCGGTGCTGTCCCACCTCCGCTGCTTCAGCCTGCTCTTCTCCAACGGCGGCTGTACCACCTCCGATGCTGCATCCTGCTCTGCTCCACCCGGGCGGCTGTTCCACCTCCGATCCTGCATCCTGTTCTGCTCCACCCGGCGGCCGTTCCATCTCCGCTGCTGCCTCCTGCTCTGCTCCACCCGGCGGCTGTGTCACCCTTACCTGCTGCCTCCTGCTCTGCTCCACCCGGCGGCCCGTTCCATCTCCGCTGCTGCCTCCTGCTATGCTCCACCCGGCGGCCGTTCCATCTCCGCTGCTGCCTCCTGCTATGCTCCACCCGGCGGCTGTGTCACCCCTTATCTGCTGCATCCTGCTCTGCTCCACCCGGCTGCTGTTCCACTTCCAATGCTACCTCCTGGTCTGCTCCACCCGGCGGCCGTCCCACCTCCGATGCTGCATCCTGGTCTTCTCCACCCGGCGGCCGTCCCACCACTGCTGCTGCATTCTGCTCTGCAAAAACCAAGCAGCTGCTCCACCTCTCCACTCAGGGGCTGTTCCACCGATGCTGCTGTGACCTGCTCTGTTCACCTGTCCACTCAGTGGCTGTTCCAACCGCTGCTGCCTCCTGCTCTGCTCCACCCGAGTGCTGTTCCACCTCCGATGCTGCATCCTGGTCCTGTCCACCCGGCGGCCGTCCCACCACCGCTGCTGCATCCTGCTCTGGTCCACCCGGCGGCCGTCCCACCTCCGCTGCTGCCTCCTGCTCTGTTCCACCCGGCGGCTGCTCCACCTCCGATCCTGCCTCCTCCTCTGCTCCACCCGGCGGCCGTTCCACCTCCGATGCTGCATCCTGGTCTGCTCCACTCGGCGGCTGTCCCACCTCCGATGCTGCATCCTGGTCTTCTCCACCCGGCGGCCGTCCCACCAATGCTGCTGCATCCTGCTCTGCAAAACCAAGCAGCTGCTCCACCTCTCCACTCAGGGGCTGTTCCACCGCTGCTGCTGTGACCTGTTCTGTTGCACCTGTCCACTCAGCGGCTGTTCCACCAATACTGCCTCCTGCTCTGCTCCACCCGAGTGCTGTTCCACCTCCGCTGCTACCTCCTGCTCTGCTCCACACGGCGGCCGTTCCACCTCCGATGCTGCATCCTGGTCCTCTCCACCCGGCGGCCGTCCCACCACCGCTGCTGCATCCTGCTCTGGTCCACCCGGCGGCCATCCCACCTCCGCTGCTGCCTCCTGCTCTGTTCCACCCGGCGGCTGCTCCACCTCCGATCCTGCCTCCTGCTCTGCTCCACCCGGCGGCCGTTCCACCTCCGCTGCTGCATCCTGCTCTGCAAAACCAAGCAGCTGCTCCACCTCTCCACTCAGGGGCTGTTCCACCGCTGCTGCTGTGACCTGCTCAGTTGCACCTGTCCACTCAGCTGCTGTTCCACCGCTGCTGCCTCCTGGTCTGCTCCACCCGAATGCTGTTCCACCTCCACTGCTACCTCCTGCTCTGCTCCACATGGCTGCTCTTCCACCTCTCCACACGGCTGCTGTTCCACCTCTCCACTCAGCGGCTGTCCCACCTCCGATGCTGCATCCTGCTCTGCTCCACCCGGCGGCTGTCCCACCTCCGATGCTGCATCCTGGTCTGCTCCACTCGGCGGCTGTCCCACCTCCGCTGCTGCATCCTGCTCTGCAAAACCAAGCAGCTGCTCCACCTCTCCACTCAGGGGCTGTTCCACCGCTGCTGCTGTGACCTGCTCTGTTGCACCTGTCCACTCAGCTGCTGTTCCACCGCTGCTGCCTCCTGGTCTGCTCCACCCGAATGCTGTTCCACCTCCACTGCTACCTCCTGCTCTGCTCCACATGGCTGCTCTTCCACCTCTCCACACGGCTGCTGTTCCACCTCTCCACTCAGCGGCTGTCCCACCTCCGATGCTGCATCCTGCTCTGCTCCACCCGGCGGCTGTCCCACCTCCGATGCTGCATCCTGGTCTGCTCCACTCGGCGGCTGTCCCACCTCCGATGCTGCATCCTGGTCTTCTCCACCCGGCGGCCGTCCCACCAATGCTGCTGCATCCTGCTCTGCAAAACCAAGCAGCTGCTCCACCTCTCCACTCAGGGGCTGTTCCACCGATGCTGCCTCCTGCTCTGCTCCACCCGAGTGCTGTTCCACCTCCGCTGCTGCATCCTACTCTGTTCCACCCGGCGGCTGTGTCACCCTTATCTCCTGCCTCCTGCTCTGCTCCACACGGCGGCCGTTCCACCTCCGATGCTGCATCCTGGTCCTCTCCACCCGGCGGCCGTCCCACCACCGCTGCTGCATCCTGCTCTGGTCCACCCGGCGGCCGTCCCACCTCCGCTGCTGCCTCCTGCTCTGTTCCACCCGGCGGCTGCTCCACCTCCGATCCTGCCTCCTGCTCTGCTCCACATGGCTACTCTTCCACCTCTCCACACTGCTGCTGTTCCACCTCTCCACTCAGCGGCTGTCCCACCTCCGATGCTGCATCCTGCTCTGCTCCAGCCGGCGGCTGTCCCACCTCCGATGCTGCATCCTGGTCTGCTCCACCCGGCGGCCGTTCCATCTCCGCTGCTGCCTCCTGCTCTGCTCCACCCGGCGGCTGTTCCACCTCCGCTGCTGCATTCTGCTCTGTTCCACCTGTCGGCTGTTCCACCTCCGCTGCTGCATCCTGCTCTGCTCCACCCGGCGGCTGCTCCACCTCCGATGCTGCATCCTGCTCTGCTCCACCCGGCGGCTGTCCCACCTCCGCTGCTGCATCCTGCGATGCTCCACCCGGCGTCTGTTCCATCTCCGCTGCTGCCTCCTGCTTTGCTGCTGAGTACAGAGTTGGAGCAGCAGCCGTGTAGAGCATAGCAGGAGGTAGCAGTGGAGGTGGAACAGCATTCGGGTGGAGCAGAGCAGGAGGAAGCAGCGGTGGAAAAGCTGCTGAGTGGATAGGTGGAGCACCTCCGCTGCTGCATCCTGTTCTTCTCCACACGGCGGTTGTTCCAACTCCTCTGCTGCATGGTGTTCTGCTCCACACGGCGGCTGTCCCACCTCCGCTGCTGCACCCTGCTCTGGTCCACCCGGAGGCTGTCCCACCTCCGCTGCTTCAGCCTGCTCTTCTCCAACGGCGGCTGTACCACCTCCGATGCTGCATCCTGCTCTGCTCCACCCGGCGGCTGTTCCACCTCCGATCCTGCATCCTGTTCTGCTCCACCCGGCGGCCGTTCCATCTCCGCTGCTGCCTCCTGCTCTGCTCCACCCGGCGGCTGTGTCACCCTTACCTGCTGCCTCCTGCTCTGCTCCACCCGGCGGCCGTTCCATCTCCGCTGCTGCCTCCTGCTATGCTCCACCCGGCGGCCGTTCCATCTCCGCTGCTGCCTCCTGCTCTGCTCCACCCGGCGGCTGTGTCACCCTTATCTGCTGCATCCTGCTCTGCTCCACCCGGCTGCTGTTCCACTTCCAATGCTACCTCCTGGTCTGCTCCACCCGGCGGCCGTCCCACCTCCGATGCTGCATCCTGGTCTTCTCCACCCGGCGGCCGTCCCACCACTGCTGCTGCATTCTGCTCTGCAAAAACCAAGCAGCTGCTCCACCTCTCCACTCAGGGGCTGTTCCACCGATGCTGCTGTGACCTGCTCTGTTCCACCTGTCCACTCAGTGGCTGTTCCACCGCTGCTGCCTCCTGCTCTGCTCCACCCGAGTGCTGTTCCACCTCCGATGCTGCATCCTGGTCCTGTCCACCCGGCGGCCGTCCCACCACCGCTGCTGCATCCTGCTCTGGTCCACCCGGCGGCCGTCCCACCTCCGCTGCTGCCTCCTGCTCTGTTCCACCCGGCGGCTGCTCCACCTCCGATCCTGCCTCCTGCTCTGCTCCACCCGGCGGCCGTTCCACCTCCGATGCTGCATCCTGGTCTGCTCCACTCGGCGGCTGTCCCACCTCCGATGCTGCATCCTGGTCTTCTCCACCCGGCGGCCGTCCCACCAATGCTGCTGCATCCTGCTCTGCAAAACCAAGCAGCTGCTCCACCTCTCCACTCAGGGGCTGTTCCACCGCTGCTGCTGTGACCTGTTCTGTTGCACCTGTCCACTCAGCGGCTGTTCCACCAATACTGCCTCCTGCTCTGCTCCACCCGAGTGCTGTTCCACCTCCGCTGCTACCTCCTGCTCTGCTCCACACGGCGGCCGTTCCACCTCCGATGCTGCATCCTGGTCCTCTCCACCCGGCGGCCGTCCCACCACCGCTGCTGCATCCTGCTCTGGTCCACCCGGCGGCCATCCCACCTCCGCTGCTGCCTCCTGCTCTGTTCCACCCGGCGGCTGCTCCACCTCCGATCCTGCCTCCTGCTCTGCTCCACCCGGCGGCCGTTCCACCTCCGCTGCTGCATCCTGCTCTGCAAAACCAAGCAGCTGCTCCACCTCTCCACTCAGGGGCTGTTCCACCGCTGCTGCTGTGACCTGCTCAGTTGCACCTGTCCACTCAGCTGCTGTTCCACCGCTGCTGCCTCCTGGTCTGCTCCACCCGAATGCTGTTCCACCTCCACTGCTACCTCCTGCTCTGCTCCACATGGCTGCTCTTCCACCTCTCCACACGGCTGCTGTTCCACCTCTCCACTCAGCGGCTGTCCCACCTCCGATGCTGCATCCTGCTCTGCTCCACCCGGCGGCTGTCCCACCTCCGATGCTGCATCCTGGTCTGCTCCACTCGGCGGCTGTCCCACCTCCGATGCTGCATCCTGGTCTTCTCCACCCGGCGGCCGTCCCACCAATGCTGCTGCATCCTGCTCTGCAAAACCAAGCAGCTGCTCCACCTCTCCACTCAGGGGCTGTTCCACCGATGCTGCCTCCTGCTCTGCTCCACCCGAGTGCTGTTCCACCTCCGCTGCTGCATCCTGCTCTGTTCCACCCGGCGGCTGTGTCACCCTTATCTCCTGCCTCCTGCTCTGCTCCACACGGCGGCCGTTCCACCTCCGATGCTGCATCCTGGTCCTCTCCACCCGGCGGCCGTCCCACCACCGCTGCTGCATCCTGCTCTGGTCCACCCGGCGGCCGTCCCACCTCCGCTGCTGCCTCCTGCTCTGTTCCACCCGGCGGCTGCTCCACCTCCGATCCTGCCTCCTGCTCTGCTCCACATGGCTACTCTTCCACCTCTCCACACTGCTGCTGTTCCACCTCTCCACTCAGCGGCTGTCCCACCTCCGATGCTGCATCCTGCTCTGCTCCAGCCGGCGGCTGTCCCACCTCCGATGCTGCATCCTGGTCTGCTCCACCCGGCGGCCGTTCCATCTCCGCTGCTGCCTCCTGCTCTGCTCCACCCGGCGGCTGTTCCACCTCCGCTGCTGCATTCTGCTCTGTTCCACCTGTCGGCTGTTCCACCTCCGCTGCTGCATCCTGCTCTGCTCCACCCGGCGGCTGCTCCACCTCCGATGCTGCATCCTGCTCTGCTCCACCCGGCGGCTGTCCCACCTCCGCTGCTGCATCCTGCGATGCTCCACCCGGCGTCTGTTCCATCTCCGCTGCTGCCTCCTGCTTTGCTGCTGAGTACAGAGTTGGAGCAGCAGCTGTGTAGAGCATAGCAGGAGGTAGCAGTGGAGGTGGAACAGCATTCGGGTGGAGCAGAGCAGGAGGAAGCAGCGGTGGAAAAGCTGCTGAGTGGACAGGTGGAGCACCTCTGCTGCTGCATCCTCCTCTGCTCCACACGGCGGCCGTTCCACCTCCGATGCTGCATCGTGGTCCTCTCCACCCGGCGGCCGTCCCACCACCGCTGCTGCATCCTGCTCTGGTCCACCCGGCGGCCGTCCCACCTCCGCTGCTGCCTCCTGCTCTGTTCCACCCGGAGGCTGCTCCACCTCCGATCCTGCCTCCTGCTCTGCTCCACATGGCTGCTCTTCCACCTCTCCACTCAGCGGCTGTCCCACCTCCGCTGCTGCACCCTGCTCTGGTCAACCCGGAGGCTGTCCCACCTCCGCTGCTTCAGCCTGCTCTTCTCCAACGGCGGCTGTACCACCTCCGATGCTGCATCCTGCTCTGCTCCACCCGGCGGCTGTTCCACCTCCGATCCTGCATCCTGTTCTGCTCCACCCGGCGGCCGTTCCATCTCCGCTGCTGCCTCCTGCTCTGCTCCACCCGGCGGCTGTGTCACCCTTACCTGCTGCCTCCTGCTCTGCTCCACCCGGCGGCCGTTCCATCTCCGCTGCTGCCTCCTGCTATGCTCCACCCGGCGGCCGTTCCATCTCCGCTGCTGCCTCCTGCTATGCTCCACCCGGCGGCTGTGTCACCCTTATCTGCTGCATCCTGCTCTGCTCCACCCGGCTGCTGTTCCACTTCCAATGCTACCTCCTGGTCCTGTCCACCCGGCGGCCGTCCCACCACCGCTGCTGCATCCTGCTCTGGTCCACCCGGCGGCCGTCCCACCACCGCTGCTGCATTCTGCTCTGCAAAAACCAAGCAGCTGCTCCACCTCTCCACTCAGGGGCTGTTCCACCGATGCTGCTGTGACCTGCTCTGTTCCACCTGTCCACTCAGCGGCTGTTCCACCGCTGCTGCCTCCTGCTCTGCTCCACCCGAGTGCTGTTCCACCTCCGATGCTGCATCCTGGTCCTGTCCACCCGGCGGCCGTCCCACCACCGCTGCTGCATCCTGCTCTTGTCCACCCGGCGGCCGTCCCACCTCCGCTGCTGCCTCCTGCTCTGTTCCACCCGGCGGCTGCTCCACCTCCGATCCTGCCTCCTGCTCTGCTCCACCCGGCGGCCGTTCCACCTCCGCTGCTGCATCCTGCTCTGCAAAACCAAGCACCTGCTCCACCTCTCCACTCAGGGGCTGTTCCACCGCTGCTGCTGTGACCTGTTCTGTTGCACCTGTCCACTCAGCGGCTGTTCCACCAATGCTGCCTCCTGCTCTGCTCCACCCGAGTGCTGTTCCACCTCCGCTGCTACCTCCTGCATTGCTCCACACGGCGGCCGTTCCACCTCCGATGCTGCATCCTGGTCCTCTCCACCCGGCGGCCGTCCCACCACCGCTGCTGCATCCTGCTCTGGTCCACCCGGCGGCCGTCCCACCTCCGCTGCTGCCTCCTGCTCTGTTCCACCCGGCGGCTGCTCCACCTCCGATCCTGCCTCCTGCTCTGCTCCACATGGCTGTTCTTCCACCTCTCCACACTGCTGCTGTTCCACCTCTCCACTCAGCGGCTGTCCCACCTCCGATGCTGCATCCTGCTCTGCTCCAGCCGGCGGCTGTCCCACCTCCGATGCTGCATCCTGGTCTGCTCCACCCGGCGGCCGTTCCATCTCCGCTGCTGCCTCCTGCTCTGCTCCACCCGGCGGCTGTTCCACCTCCGCTGCTGCATTCTGCTCTGTTCCACCTGTCGGCTGTTCCACCTCCGCTGCTGCATCCTGCTCTGCTCCACCCGGCGGCTGCTCCACCTCCGATGCTGCATCCTGCTCTGCTCCACCCGGCGGCTGTCCCACCTCCGCTGCTGCATCCTGCGATGCTCCACCCGGCGTCTGTTCCATCTCCGCTGCTGCCTCCTGCTTTGCTGCTGAGTACAGAGTTGGAGCAGCAGCTGTGTAGAGCATAGCAGGAGGTAGCAGTGGAGGTGGGACAGCATTCGGGTGGAGCAGAGAAGGAGGAAGCAGCGGTGGAAAAGCTGCTGAGTGGATAGGTGGAGCACCTCCGCTGCTGCATCCTGTTCTTCTCCACACGGCGGTTGTTCCAACTCCTCTGCTGCATCGTGGTCCTCTCCACCCGGCGGCCGTCCCACCACCGCTGCTGCATCCTGCTCTGGTCCACCCGGCGGCCGTCCCACCTCCGCTGCTGCCTCCTGCTCTGTTCCACCCGGCGGCTGCTCCACCTCCGATCCTGCCTCCTGCTCTGCTCCACATGGCTGCTCTTCCACCTCTCCACACTGCTGCTGTTCCACCTCTCCACTCAGCGGCTGTCCCACCTCCGATGCTGCATCCTGCTCTGCTCCAGCCGGCGGCTGTCCCACCTCGGATGATGCATCCTGGTCTGCTCCACCCGGCGGCCGTTCCATCTCCGCTGCTGCCTCCTGCTCTGCTCCACCCGGCGGCTGTTCCACCTCCGCTGCTGCATTCTGCTCTGTTCCACCTGTCGGCTGTTCCACCTCCGCTGCTGCATCCTGCTCTGCTCCACCCGGCGGCTGCTCCACCTCCGATGCTGCATCCTGCTCTGCTCCACCCGGCGGCTGTCCCACCTCCGCTGCTGCATCCTGCGATGCTCCACCCGGCGTCTGTTCCATCTCCGCTGCTGCCTCCTGCTTTGCTGCTGAGTACAGAGTTGGAGCAGCAGCTGTGTAGAGCATAGCAGGAGGTAGCAGTGGAGGTGGAACAGCATTCGGGTGGAGAAGAGCAGGAGGAAGCAGCGGTGGAAAAGCTGCTGAGTGGATAGGTGGAGCACCTCCGCTGCTGCATCCTGTTCTTCTCCACACGGCGGTTGTTCCAACTCCTCTGCTGCATGGTGTTCTGCTCCACACGGCGGCTGTCCCACCTCCGCTGCTGCCTCCTGCTCTGGTCCACCCGGAGGCTGTCCCACCTCCGCTGCTGCACCCTGCTCTGGTCCACCCGGAGGCTGTCCCACCTCCGCTGCTACAGCCTGCTCTTCTCCAACGGCGGCTGTACCACCTCCGATGCTGCATCCTGCTCTGCTCCACCCGGCGGCTGTTCCACCTCCGCTGCTGCATTCTGCTCTGTTCCACCCGGCGGCTGTTCCACCTCCGCTGCTGCATTCTGCTCTGTTCCACCTGTCGGCTGTTCCACCTCCGCTGCTGCATCCTGCTCTGCTCCACCCGGCGGCTGTCCCACCTCCGCTGCTGCATCCTGCGATGCTCCACCCGGCGTCTGTTCCATCTCCGCTGCTGCCTCCTGCTTTGCTGCTGAGTACAGAGTTGGAGCAGCAGCTGTGTAGAGCATAGCAGGAGGTAGCAGTGGAGGTGGAACAGCATTCGGGTGGAGCAGAGCAGGAGGAAGCAGCGGTGGAAAAGCTGCTGAGTGGATAGGTGGAGCACCTCCGCTGCTGCATCCTGTTCTTCTCCACACGGCGGTTGTTCCAACTCCTCTGCTGCATGGTGTTCTGCTCCACACGGCGGCTGTCCCACCTCCGCTGCTGCCTCCTGCTCTGGTCAACCCGGAGGCTGTCCCACCTCCGCTGCTTCAGCCTGCTCTTCTCCAACGGCGGCTGTACCACCTCCGATGCTGCATCCTGCTCTGCTCCACCCGGCGGCTGTTCCACCTCCGATCCTGCATCCTGTTCTGCTCCACCCGGCGGCCGTTCCACCTCCGATCCTGCCTCCTGCTCTGCTCCACCCGGCGGCCGTTCCACCTCCGCTGCTGCATCCTGCTCTGCAAAACCAAGCACCTGCTCCACCTCTCCACTCAGGGGCTGTTCCACCGCTGCTGCTGTGACCTGTTCTGTTGCACCTGTCCACTCAGCGGCTGTTCCACCAATGCTGCCTCCTGCTCTGCTCCACCCGAGTGCTGTTCCACCTCCGCTGCTACCTCCTGCTCTGCTCCACACGGCGGCCGTTCCACCTCCGATGCTGCATCCTGGTCCTCTCCACCCGGCGGCCGTCCCACCACCGCTGCTGCATCCTGCTCTGGTCCACCCGGCGGCCGTCCCACCTCCGCTGCTGCCTCCTGCTCTGTTCCACTCGGCGGCTGCTCCACCTCCGATCCTGCCTCCTGCTCTGCTCCACCCGGCGGCCGTTCCACCTCCGCTGCTGCATCCTGCTCTGCAAAACCAAGCAGCTGCTCCACCTCTCCACTCAGGGGCTGTTCCACCGCTGCTGCTTCCTGCTCTGCTCCACCCGAGTGCTGTTCCACCTCCGATGCTGCATCCTGGTCCTGTCCACCCGGCGGCCGTCCCACCACCGCTGCTGCATCCTGCTCTGGTCCACCCGGCGGCCGTCCCACCTCCGCTGCTGCCTCCTGCTCTGTTCCACCCGGCGGCTGCTCCACCTCCGATCCTGCCTCCTGCTCTGCTCCACCCGGCGGCCGTTCCACATCCGCTGCTGCATCCTGCTCTGCAAAACCAAGCACCTGCTCCACCTCTCCACTCAGGGGCTGTTCCACCGCTGCTGCTGTGACCTGTTCTGTTGCACCTGTCCACTCAGCGGCTGTTCCACCAATGCTGCCTCCTGCTCTGCTCCACCCGAGTGCTGTTCCACCTCCGCTGCTACCTCCTGCTCTGCTCCACACGGCGGCCGTTCCACCTCCGATGCTGCATCCTGGTCCTCTCCACCCGGCGGCCGTCCCACCTCCGCTGCTGCCTCCTGCTCTGTTTCACCCGGCGGCTGCTCCACCTCCTATCCTGCCTCCTGCTCTGCTCCACCCGGCGGCCGTTCCACCTCCGCTGCTGCATCCTGCTCTGCAAAACCAAGCAGCTGCTCCACCTCTCCACTCAGGGGCTGTTCCACCGCTGCTGCTGTGACCTGCTCTGTTGCACCTGTCCACTCAGCTGCTGTTCCACCACTGCTGCCTCCTGGTCTGCTCCACCCGAATGCTGTTCCACCTCCACTGCTACCTCCTGCTCTGCTCCACATGGCTGCTCTTCCACCTCTCCACACGGCTGCTGTTCCACCTCTCCACTCAGCGGCTGTCCCACCTCCGATGCTGCATCCTGCTCTGCTCCACCCGGCGGCTGTCCCACCTCCGATGCTGCATCCTGGTCTGCTCCACTCGGCGGCTGTCCCACCTCCGATGCTGCATCCTGGTCTTCTCCACCCGGCGGCCGTCCCAACAATGCTGCTGCATCCTGCTCTGCAAAACCAAGCAGCTGCTCCACCTCTCCACTCAGGGGCTGTTCCACCGATGCTGCCTCCTGCTCTGCTCCACCCGAGTGCTGTTCCACCTCCGCTGCTACCTCCTGCTCTGCTCCACACGGCGGCCGTTCCACCTCCGATGCTGCATCCTGGTCCTCTCCACCCGGCGGCCGTCCCACCTCCGCTGCTGCCTCCTGCTCTGTTTCACCCGGCGGCTGCTCCACCTCCTATCCTGCCTCCTGCTCTGCTCCACCCGGCGGCCGTTCCACCTCCGCTGCTGCATCCTGCTCTGCAAAACCAAGCAGCTGCTCCACCTCTCCACTCAGGGGCTGTTCCACCGCTGCTGCTGTGACCTGCTCTGTTGCACCTGTCCACTCAGCTGCTGTTCCACCACTGCTGCCTCCTGGTCTGCTCCACCCGAATGCTGTTCCACCTCCACTGCTACCTCCTGCTCTGCTCCACATGGCTGCTCTTCCACCTCTCCACACGGCTGCTGTTCCACCTCTCCACTCAGCGGCTGTCCCACCTCCGATGCTGCATCCTGCTCTGCTCCACCCGGCGGCTGTCCCACCTCCGATGCTGCATCCTGGTCTGCTCCACTCGGCGGCTGTCCCACCTCCGATGCTGCATCCTGGTCTTCTCCACCCGGCGGCCGTCCCAACAATGCTGCTGCATCCTGCTCTGCAAAACCAAGCAGCTGCTCCACCTCTCCACTCAGGGGCTGTTCCACCGATGCTGCCTCCTGCTCTGCTCCACCCGAGTGCTGTTCCACCTCCGCTGCTGCATCCTGCTCTGCTCCACCCGGCGGCTGCTCCACCTCCGATGCTGCATCCTGCTCTGCTCCACCCGGCGGCTGTCCCACCTCCGCTGCTGCATCCTGCGATGCTCCACCCGGCGTCTGTTCCATCTCCGCTGCTGCCTCCTGCTTTGCTGCTGAGTACAGAGTTGGAGCAGCAGCTGTGTAGAGCATAGCAGGAGGTAGCAGTGGAGGTGGAACAGCATTCGGGTGGAGCAGAGCAGGAGGAAGCAGCGGTGGAAAAGCTGCTGAGTGGATAGGTGGAGCACCTCCGCTGCTGCATCCTGTTCTTCTCCACACGGCGGTTGTTCCAACTCCTCTGCTGCATGGTGTTCTGCTCCACACGGCGGCTGTCCCACCTCCGCTGCTGCCTCCTGCTCTGGTCCACCCGGAGGCTGTCCCACCTCCGCTGCTGCACCCTGCTCTGGTCCACCCGGAGGCTGTCCCACCTCTGCTGCTACAGCCTGCTCTTCTCCAACGGCGGCTGTACCACCTCCGATGCTGCATCCTGCTCTGCTCCACCCGGCGGCTGTTCCACCTCCGATCCTGCATCCTGTTCTGCTCCACCCGGCGGCCGTTCCATCTCCGCTGCTGCCTCCTGCTGTGCTCCACCCGGCGGCTGTGTCACCCTTACCTGCTGCCTCCTGCTCTGCTCCACCCGGCGGCCGTTCCATCTCCGCTGCTGCCTCCTGCTATGCTCCACCCGGCGGCCGTTCCATCTCCGCTGCTGCCTCCTGCTATGCTCCACCCGGCGGCTGTGTCACCCTTATCTGCTTCATCCTGCTCTGCTCCACCCGGCTGCTGTTCCACTTCCAATGCTACCTCCTGCTCTGCTCCACACGGCGGCCGTTTCACCTCCGATGCTGCATCCTGGTCCTCTCCACCCGGCGGCCGTCCCACCACCGCTGCTGCATCCTGCTCTGGTCCACCCGGCGGCCGTCCCACCTCCGCTGCTGCCTCCTGCTCTGTTCCACCCGGCGGCTGCTCCACCTACCAATCCTGCCTCCTGCTCTGCTCCACCCGGCGGCCGTTCCACCTCCGCTGCTGCATCCTGCTCTGCAAAACCAAGCAGCTGCTCCACCTCTCCACTCAGGGGCTGTTCCACCGCTGCTGCTGTGACCTGCTCTGTTGCACCTGTCCACTCAGCTGCTGTTCCACCGCTGCTGCCTCCTGGTCTGCTCCACCCGAATGCTGTTCCACCTCCACTGCTACCTCCTGCTCTGCTCCACATGGCTGCTCTTCCACCTCTCCACACGGCTGCTGTTCCACCTCTCCACTCAGCGGCTGTCCCACCTCCGATGCTGCATCCTGCTCTGCTCCACCTGGCGGCTGTGTCACCCTTATCTCCTGCCTCCTGCTCTGCTCCACACGGCGGCCGTTCCACCTCCGATGCTGCATCGTGGTCCTCTCCACCCGGCGGCCGTCCCACCACCGCTGCTGCATCCTGCTCTGGTCCACCCGGCGGCCGTCCCACCTCCGCTGCTGCCTCCTGCTCTGTCCCACCCGGCGGCTGCTCCACCTCCGATCCTGCCTCCTGCTCTGCTCCACATGGCTGCTCTTCCACCTCTCCACACTGCTGCTGTTCCACCTCTCCACTCAGCGGCTGTCCCACCTCCGATGCTGCATCCTGCTCTGCTCCAGCTGGCGGCTGTCCCACCTCCGATGCTGCATCCTGGTCTGCTCCACCCGGAGGCCGTTCCATCTCCGCTGCTGCCTCCTGCTCTGCTCCACCCGGCGGCTGTTCCACCTCCGCTGCTGCATTCTGCTCTGTTCCACCTGTCGGCTGTTCCACCTCCGCTGCTGCATCCTGCTCTGCTCCACCCGGCGGCTGCTCCACCTCCGATGCTGCATCCTGCTCTGCTCCACCCGGCGGCTGTCCCACCTCCGCTGCTGCATCCTGCGATGCTCCACCCGGCGTCTGTTCCATCTCCGCTGCTGCCTCCTGCTTTGCTGCTGAGTACAGAGTTGGAGCAGCAGCTGTGTAGAGCATAGCAGGAGGTAGCAGTGGAGGTGGAACAGCATTCGGGTGGAGCAGAGCAGGAGGAAGCAGCGGTGGAAAAGCTGCTGAGTGGATAGGTGGAGCACCTCCGCTGCTGCATCCTGTTCTTCTCCACACGGCGGTTGTTCCAACTCCTCTGCTGCATGGTGTTCTGCTCCACACGGCGGCTGTCCCACCTCCGCTGCTGCCTCCTGCTCTGGTCCACCCGGAGGCTGTCCCACCTCCGCTGCTGCACCCTGCTCTGGTCAACCCGGAGGCTGTCCCACCTCCGCTGCTTCAGCCTGCTCTTCTCCAACGGCGGCTGTACCACCTCCGATGCTGCATCCTGCTCTGCTCCACCCGGCGGCTGTTCCACCTCCGATCCTGCATCCTGTTCTGCTCCACCCGGCGGCCGTTCCACCTCCGATCCTGCCTCCTGCTCTGCTCCACCCGGCGGCCGTTCCACCTCCGCTGCTGCATCCTGCTCTGCAAAACCAAGCACCTGCTCCACCTCTCCACTCAGGGGCTGTTCCACCGCTGCTGCTGTGACCTGTTCTGTTGCACCTGTCCACTCAGCGGCTGTTCCACCAATGCTGCCTCCTGCTCTGCTCCACCCGAGTGCTGTTCCACCTCCGCTGCTACCTCCTGCTCTGCTCCACACGGCGGCCGTTCCACCTCCGATGCTGCATCCTGCTCTGGTCCACCCGGCGGCCGTCCCACCTCCGCTGCTGCCTCCTGCTCTGTTCCACCCGGCGGCTGCTCCACCTCCGATCCTGCCTCCTGCTCTGCTCCACCCGGCGGCCGTTCCACCTCCGCTGCTGCATCCTGCTCTGCAAAACCAAGCAGCTGCTCCACCTCTCCACTCAGGGGCTGTTCCACCGCTGCTGCTGTGACCTGCTCTGTTGCACCTGTCCACTCAGCTGCTGTTCCACCGCTGCTGCCTCCTGGTCTGCTCCACCCGAATGCTGTTCCACCTCCACTGCTACCTCCAGCTCTGCTCCACATGGCTGCTCTTCCACCTCTCCACACGGCTGCTGTTCCACCTCTCCACTCAGCGGCTGTCCCACCTCCGATGCTGCATCCTGCTCTGCTCCACCCGGCGGCTGTCCCACCTCCGATGCTGCATCCTGGTCTGCTCCACTCGGCGGCTGTCCCACCTCCGATGCTGCATCCTGGTCTTCTCCACCCGGCGGCCGTCCCAACAATGCTGCTGCATCCTGCTCTGCAAAACCAAGCAGCTGCTCCACCTCTCCACTCAGGGGCTGTTCCACCGATGCTGCCTCCTGCTCTGCTCCACCCGAGTGCTGTTCCACCTCCGCTGCTGCATCCTGCTCTGCTCCACCCGGCGGCTGCTCCACCTCCGATGCTGCATCCTGCTCTGCTCCACCCGGCGGCTGTCCCACCTCCGCTGCTGCATCCTGCGATGCTCCACCCGGCGTCTGTTCCATCTCCGCTGCTGCCTCCTGCTTTGCTGCTGAGTACAGAGTTGGAGCAGCAGCTGTGTAGAGCATAGCAGGAGGTAGCAGTGGAGGTGGAACAGCATTCGGGTGGAGCAGAGCAGGAGGAAGCAGCGGTGGAAAAGCTGCTGAGTGGATAGGTGGAGCACCTCCGCTGCTGCATCCTGTTCTTCTCCACACGGCGGTTGTTCCAACTCCTCTGCTGCATGGTGTTCTGCTCCACACGGCGGCTGTCCCACCTCCGCTGCTGCCTCCTGCTCTGGTCCACCCGGAGGCTGTCCCACCTCCGCTGCTGCACCCTGCTCTGGTCCACCCGGAGGCTGTCCCACCTCTGCTGCTACAGCCTGCTCTTCTCCAACGGCGGCTGTACCACCTCCGATGCTGCATCCTGCTCTGCTCCACCCGGCGGCTGTTCCACCTCCGATCCTGCATCCTGTTCTGCTCCACCCGGCGGCCGTTCCATCTCCGCTGCTGCCTCCTGCTGTGCTCCACCCGGCGGCTGTGTCACCCTTACCTGCTGCCTCCTGCTCTGCTCCACCCGGCGGCCGTTCCATCTCCGCTGCTGCCTCCTGCTATGCTCCACCCGGCGGCCGTTCCATCTCCGCTGCTGCCTCCTGCTATGCTCCACCCGGCGGCTGTGTCACCCTTATCTGCTGCATCCTGCTCTGCTCCACCCGGCTGCTGTTCCACTTCCAATGCTACCTCCTGCTCTGCTCCACACGGCGGCCGTTTCACCTCCGATGCTGCATCCTGGTCCTCTCCACCCGGCGGCCGTCCCACCACCGCTGCTGCATCCTGCTCTGGTCCACCCGGCGGCCGTCCCACCTCCGCTGCTGCCTCCTGCTCTGTTCCACCCGGCGGCTGCTCCACCTCCGATCCTGCCTCCTGCTCTGCTCCACCCGGCGGCCGTTCCACCTCCGCTGCTGCATCCTGCTCTGCAAAGCCAAGCAGCTGCTCCACCTCTCCACTCAGGGGCTGTTCCACCGCTGCTGCTGTGACCTGCTCTGTTGCACCTGTCCACTCAGCTGCTGTTCCACCGCTGCTGCCTCCTGGTCTGCTCCACCCGAATGCTGTTCCACCTCCACTGCTACCTCCTGCTCTGCTCCACATGGCTGCTCTTCCACCTCTCCACACGGCTGCTGTTCCACCTCTCCACTCAGCGGCTGTCCCACCTCCGATGCTGCATCCTGCTCTGCTCCACCCGGCGGCTGTCCCACCTCCGATGCTGCATCCTGGTCTGCTCCACTCGGCGGCTGTCCCACCTCCGATGCTGCATCCTGGTCTTCTCCACCCGGCGGCCGTCCCACCAATGCTGCTGCATCCTGCTCTGCAAAACCAAGCAGCTGCTCCACCTCTCCACTCAGGGGCTGTTCCACCGATGCTGCCTCCTGCTCTGCTCCACCCGAGTGCTGTTCCACCTCCGCTGCTGCATCCTACTCTGTTCCACCCGGCGGCTGTGTCACCCTTATCTCCTGCCTCCTGCTCTGCTCCACACGGCGGCCGTTCCACCTCCGATGCTGCATCCTGGTCCTCTCCACCCGGCGGCCGTCCCACCACCGCTGCTGCATCCTGCTCTGGTCCACCCGGCGGCCGTCCCACCTCCGCTGCTACCTCCAGCTCTGCTCCACATGGCTGCTCTTCCACCTCTCCACACGGCTGCTGTTCCACCTCTCCACTCAGCGGCTGTCCCACCTCCGATGCTGCATCCTGCTCTGCTCCACCCGGCGGCTGTCCCACCTCCGATGCTGCATCCTGGTCTGCTCCACTCGGCGGCTGTCCCACCTCCGATGCTGCATCCTGGTCTTCTCCACCCGGCGGCCGTCCCAACAATGCTGCTGCATCCTGCTCTGCAAAACCAAGCAGCTGCTCCACCTCTCCACTCAGGGGCTGTTCCACCGATGCTGCCTCCTGCTCTGCTCCACCCGAGTGCTGTTCCACCTCCGCTGCTGCATCCTGCTCTGCTCCACCCGGCGGCTGCTCCACCTCCGATGCTGCATCCTGCTCTGCTCCACCCGGCGGCTGTCCCACCTCCGCTGCTGCATCCTGCGATGCTCCACCCGGCGTCTGTTCCATCTCCGCTGCTGCCTCCTGCTTTGCTGCTGAGTACAGAGTTGGAGCAGCAGCTGTGTAGAGCATAGCAGGAGGTAGCAGTGGAGGTGGAACAGCATTCGGGTGGAGCAGAGCAGGAGGAAGCAGCGGTGGAAAAGCTGCTGAGTGGATAGGTGGAGCACCTCCGCTGCTGCATCCTGTTCTTCTCCACACGGCGGTTGTTCCAACTCCTCTGCTGCATGGTGTTCTGCTCCACACGGCGGCTGTCCCACCTCCGCTGCTGCCTCCTGCTCTGCTCCACCCGGCGGCCGTTCCATCTCCGCTGCTGCCTCCTGCTATGCTCCACCCGGCGGCCGTTCCATCTCCGCTGCTGCCTCCTGCTATGCTCCACCCGGCGGCTGTGTCACCCTTATCTGCTGCATCCTGCTCTGCTCCACCCGGCTGCTGTTCCACTTCCAATGCTACCTCCTGCTCTGCTCCACACGGCGGCCGTTTCACCTCCGATGCTGCATCCTGGTCCTCTCCACCCGGCGGCCGTCCCACCACCGCTGCTGCATCCTGCTCTGGTCCACCCGGCGGCCGTCCCACCTCCGCTGCTGCCTCCTGCTCTGTTCCACCCGGCGGCTGCTCCACCTCCGTTCCTGCCTCCTGCTCTGCTCCACCCGGCGGCCGTTCCACCTCCGCTGCTGCATCCTGCTCTGCAAAGCCAAGCAGCTGCTCCACCTCTCCACTCAGGGGCTGTTCCACCTCTCCACTCAGCGGCTGTCCCACCTCCGATGCTGCATCCTGCTCTGCTCCAGCCGGCGGCTGTCCCACCTCCGATGCTGCATCCTGCTCTGCTCCACCCGGCGGCCGTTCCATCTCCGCTGCTGCCTCCTGCTCTGCTCCACCCGGCGGCTGTTCCACCTCCGCTGCTGCATTCTGCTCTGTTCCACCTGTCGGCTGTTCCACCTCCGCTGCTGCATCCTGCTCTGCTCCACCCGGCGGCTGCTCCACCTCCGATGCTGCATCCTGCTCTGCTCCACCCGGCGGCTGTCCCACCTCCGCTGCTGCATCCTGCGATGCTCCACCCGGCGTCTGTTCCATCTCCGCTGCTGCCTCCTGCTTTGCTGCTGAGTACAGAGTTGGAGCAGCAGCTGTGTAGAGCATAGCAGGAGGTAGCAGTGGAGGTGGAACAGCATTCGGGTGGAGCAGAGCAGGAGGAAGCAGCGGTGGAAAAGCTGCTGAGTGGATAGGTGGAGCACCTCCGCTGCTGCATCCTGTTCTTCTCCACACGGCGGTTGTTCCAACTCCTCTGCTGCATGGTGTTCTGCTCCACACGGCGGCTGTCCCACCTCCGCTGCTGCCTCCTGCTCTGGTCCACCCGGAGGCTGTCCCACCTCCGCTGCTGCACCCTGCTCTGGTCCACCCGGAGGCTGTCCCACCTCTGCTGCTACAGCCTGCTCTTCTCCAACGGCGGCTGTACCACCTCCGCTGCTGCCTCCTGCTATGCTCCACCCGGCGGCCGTTCCATCTCCGCTGCTGCCTCCTGCTATGCTCCACCCGGCGGCTGTGTCACCCTTATCTGCTGCATCCTGCTCTGCTCCACCCGGCTGCTGTTCCACTTCCAATGCTACCTCCTGCTCTGCTCCACACGGCGGCCGTTTCACCTCCGATGCTGCATCCTGGTCCTCTCCACCCGGCGGCCGTCCCACCACCGCTGCTGCATCCTGCTCTGGTCCACCCGGCGGCCGTCCCACCTCCGCTGCTGCCTCCTGCTCTGTTCCACCCGGCGGCTGCTCCACCTCCGATCCTGCCTCCTGCTCTGCTCCACCCGGCGGCCGTTCCACCTCCGCTGCTGCATCCTGCTCTGCAAAGCCAAGCAGCTGCTCCACCTCTCCACTCAGGGGCTGTTCCACCGCTGCTGCTGTGACCTGCTCTGTTGCACCTGTCCACTCAGCTGCTGTTCCACCGCTGCTGCCTCCTGGTCTGCTCCACCCGAATGCTGTTCCACCTCCACTGCTACCTCCTGCTCTGCTCCACATGGCTGCTCTTCCACCTCTCCACACGGCTGCTGTTCCACCTCTCCACTCAGCGGCTGTCCCACCTCCGATGCTGCATCCTGCTCTGCTCCACCCGGCGGCTGTCCCACCTCCGATGCTGCATCCTGGTCTGCTCCACTCGGCGGCTGTCCCACCTCCGATGCTGCATCCTGGTCTTCTCCACCCGGCGGCCGTCCCACCAATGCTGCTGCATCCTGCTCTGCAAAACCAAGCAGCTGCTCCACCTCTCCACTCAGGGGCTGTTCCACCGATGCTGCCTCCTGCTCTGCTCCACCCGAGTGCTGTTCCACCTCCGCTGCTGCATCCTACTCTGTTCCACCCGGCGGCTGTGTCACCCTTATCTCCTGCCTCCTGCTCTGCTCCACACGGCGGCCGTTCCACCTCCGATGCTGCATCCTGGTCCTCTCCACCCGGCGGCCGTCCCACCACCGCTGCTGCATCCTGCTCTGGTCCACCCGGCGGCCGTCCCACCTCCGCTGCTGCCTCCTGCTCTGTTCCACCCGGCGGCTGCTCCACCTCCGATCCTGCCTCCTGCTCTGCTCCACATGGCTGCTCTTCCACCTCTCCACACTGCTGCTGTTCCACCTCTCCACTCAGCGGCTGTCCCACCTCCGATGCTGCATCCTGCTCTGCTCCAGCCGGCGGCTGTCCCACCTCCGATGCTGCATCCTGCTCTGCTCCACCCGGCGGCCGTTCCATCTCCGCTGCTGCCTCCTGCTCTGCTCCACCCGGCGGCTGTTCCACCTCCGCTGCTGCATTCTGCTCTGTTCCACCTGTCGGCTGTTCCACCTCCGCTGCTGCATCCTGCTCTGCTCCACCCGGCGGCTGCTCCACCTCCGATGCTGCATCCTGCTCTGCTCCACCCGGCGGCTGTCCCACCTCCGCTGCTGCATCCTGCGATGCTCCACCCGGCGTCTGTTCCATCTCCGCTGCTGCCTCCTGCTTTGCTGCTGAGTACAGAGTTGGAGCAGCAGCTGTGTAGAGCATAGCAGGAGGTAGCAGTGGAGGTGGAACAGCATTCGGGTGGAGCAGAGCAGGAGGAAGCAGCGGTGGAAAAGCTGCTGAGTGGATAGGTGGAGCACCTCCGCTGCTGCATCCTGTTCTTCTCCACACGGCGGTTGTTCCAACTCCTCTGCTGCATGGTGTTCTGCTCCACACGGCGGCTGTCCCACCTCCGCTGCTGCCTCCTGCTCTGGTCCACCCGGAGGCTGTCCCACCTCCGCTGCTGCACCCTGCTCTGGTCCACCCGGAGGCTGTCCCACCTCCGCTGCTACAGCCTGCTCTTCTCCAACGGCGGCTGTACCACCTCCGATGCTGCATCCTGCTCTTCTCCACCCGGCGGCTGTTCCACCTCCGATCCTGCATCCTGTTCTGCTCCACCCGGCGGCCGTTCCATCTCCGCTGCTGCCTCCTGCTCTGCAAAAACCAAGCAGCTGCTCCACCTCTCCACTCAGGGGCTGTTCCACCGATGCTGCTGTGACCTGCTCTGTTCCACCTGTCCACTCAGCGGCTGTTCCACCGCTGCTGCCTCCTGCTCTGCTCCACCCGAGTGCTGTTCCACCTCCGATGCTGCATCCTGGTCCTCTCCACCCGGCGGCCGTCCCACCACCGCTGCTGCATCCTGCTCTGGTCCACCCGGCGGCCGTCCCACCTCCGCTGCTGCCTCCTGCTCTGTTCCACCCGGCGGCTGCTCCACCTCCGATGCTGCATCCTGGTCTTCTCCACCCGGCGGCCGTCCCACCACCGCTGCTGCATTCTGCTCTGCAAAAACCAAGCAGCTGCTCCACCTCTCCACTCAGGGGCTGTTCCACCGATGCTGCTGTGACCTGCTCTGTTCCACCTGTCCACTCAGCGGCTGTTCCACCGCTGCTGCCTCCTGCTCTGCTCTACCCGAGTGCTGTTCCACCTCCGATGCTGCATCCTGGTCCTCTCCACCCGGCGGCCGTCCCACCACCGCTGCTGCATCCTGCTCTGTTCCACCCGGCGGCTGCTCCACCTCCGATCCTGCCTCCTGCTCTGCTCCACCCGGCGGCCGTTCCACCTCCGCTGCTGCATCCTGCTCTGGAGCAGAGCAGGATGGGTGGAGCACCCGGCGGCTGTTCCATCTCCGCTGCTGCCTCCTGCTTTGCTGCTGAGTACAGAGTTGGAGCAGCAGCTGTGTAGAGCATAGCAGGAGGTAGCAGTGGAGGTGGAACAGCATTCGGGTGGAGCAGAGCAGGAGGAAGCAGCGGTGGAAAAGCTGCTGAGTGGATAGGTGGAGCACCTCCGCTGCTGCATCCTGTTCTTCTCCACACGGCGGTTGTTCCAACTCCTCTGCTGCATGGTGTTCTGCTCCACACGGCGGCTGTCCCACCTCCGCTGCTGCCTCCTGCTCTGGTCCACCCGGAGGCTGTCCCACCTCCGCTGCTGCACCCTGCTCTGGTCCACCCGGAGGCTGTCCCACCTCCGCTGCTACAGCCTGCTCTTCTCCAACGGCGGCTGTACCACCTCCGATGCTGCATCCTGCTCTGCTCCACCCGGCGGCTGTTCCACCTCCGATCCTGCATCCTGTTCTGCTCCACCCGGCGGCCGTTCCATCTCCGCTGCTGCCTCCTGCTCTGCAAAAACCAAGCAGCTGCTCCACCTCTCCACTCAGGGGCTGTTCCACCGATGCTGCTGTGACCTGCTCTGTTCCACCTGTCCACTCAGCGGCTGTTCCACCGCTGCTGCCTCCTGCTCTGCTCCACCCGAGTGCTGTTCCACCTCCGATGCTGCATCCTGGTCCTCTCCACCCGGCGGCCGTCCCACCACCGCTGCTGCATCCTGCTCTGGTCCACCCGGCGGCCGTCCCACCTCCGCTGCTGCCTCCTGCTCTGCTCCACATGGCTGCTCTTCCACCTCTCCACACTGCTGCTGTTCCACCTCTCCACTCAGCGGCTGTCCCACCTCCGATGCTGCATCCTGCTCTGCTGCAGCCGGCGGCTGTCCCACCTCCGATGCTGCATCCTGGTCTGCTCCACCCGGCGGCCGTTCCATCTCCGCTGCTGCCTCCTGCTCTGCTCCACCCGGCGGCTGTTCCACCTCCGCTGCTGCATTCTGCTCTGTTCCACCTGTCGGCTGTTCCACCTCCGCTGCTGCATCCTGCGATGCTCCACCCGGCGTCTGTTCCATCTCCGCTGCTGCCTCCTGCTTTGCTGCTGAGTACAGAGTTGGAGCAGCAGCTGTGTAGAGCATAGCAGGAGGTAGCAGTGGAGGTGGAACAGCATTCGGGTGGAGCAGAGCAGGAGGAAGCAGCGGTGGAAAAGCTGCTGAGTGGATAGGTGGAGCACCTCCGCTGCTGCATCCTGTTCTTCTCCACACGGCGGTTGTTCCAACTCCTCTGCTGCATGGTGTTCTACTCCACACGGCGGCTGTCCCACCTCCGCTGCTGCCTCCTGCTCTGGTCCACCCGGAGGCTGTCCCACCTCCGCTGCTGCACCCTGCTCTGGTCCACCCGGAGGCTGTCCCACCTCCGCTGCTACAGCCTGCTCTTCTCCAACGGCGGCTGTACCACCTCCGATGCTTTATCCTGCTCTGCTCCACCCGGCGGCTGTTCCACCTCCGATCCTGCATCCTGTTCTGCTCCACCCGGCGGCCGTTCCATCTCCGCTGCTGCCTCCTGCTCTGCTCCACCCGGCGGCTGTGTCACCCTTACCTGCTGCCTCCTGCTCTGCTCCACCCGGCGGCCGTTCCATCTCCGCTGCTGCCTCATGCTATGCTCCACCCGGCGGCCGTTCCATCTCCGCTGCTGCCTCCTGCTATGCTCCACCCGGCGGCTGTGTCACCCTTATCTGCTGCATCCTGCTCTGCTCCACCCGGCTGCTGTTCCACTTCCAATGCTACCTCCTGGTCTGCTCCACCCGGCGGCCGTCCCACCTCCGATGCTGCATCCTGGTCTTCTCCACCCGGCGGCCGTCCCACCACCGCTGCTGCATTCTGCTCTGCAAAAACCAAGCAGCTGCTCCACCTCTCCACTCAGGGGCTGTTCCACCGATGCTGCTGTGACCTGCTCTGTTCCACCTGTCCACTCAGCGGCTGTTCCACCGCTGCTGCCTCCTGCTCTGCTCTACCCGAGTGCTGTTCCACCTCCGATGCTGCATCCTGGTCCTCTCCACCCGGCGGCCGTCCCACCACCGCTGCTGCATCCTGCTCTGTTCCACCCGGCGGCTGCTCCACCTCCGATCCTGCCTCCTGCTCTGCTCCACCCGGCGGCCGTTCCACCTCCGCTGCTGCATCCTGCTCTGCAAAACCAAGCACCTGCTCCACCTCTCCACTCAGGGGCTGTTCCACCGCTGCTGCTGTGACCTGTTCTGTTGCACCTGTCCACTCAGCGGCTGTTCCACCAATACTGCCTCCTGCTCTGCTCCACCCGAGTGCTGTTCCACCTCCGCTGCTACCTCCTGCTCTGCTCCACATGGCTGGTCTTCCACCTGTCCACACGGCTGCTGTTCCACCTCTCCACTCAGCGGCTGTCCCACCTCCGATGCTGCATCCTGCTCTGCTCCACCCGGCGGCTGTCCCACCTCCGATGCTGCATCCTGGTCTGCTCCACTCGGCGGCTGTCCCACCTCCGATGCTGCATCCTGGTCTTCTCCACCCGGCGGCCGTCCCACCAATGCTGCTGCATCCTGCTCAGCAAAACCAAGCAGCTGCTCCACCTCTCCACTCAGGGGCTTTTCCACCGATGCTGCCTCCTGCTCTTCTCCACCCGAGTGCTGTTCCACCTCCGCTGCTGCATCCTACTCTGTTCCACCCGGCGGCTGTGTCACCCTTATCTCCTGCCTCCTGCTCTGCTTCACACGGCGGCCGTTCCACCTCCGATGCTGCATCCTGGTCCTCTCCACCCGGCGGCCGTCCCACCACCGCTGCTGCATCCTGCTCTGGTCCACCTGGCGGCCGTCCCACCTCCGCTGCTGCCTCCTGCTCTGTTCCACCCGGCGGCTGCTCCACCTCCGATCCTGCCTCCTGCTCTGCTCCACATGGCTACTCTTCCACCTCTCCACACTGCTGCTGTTCCACCTCTCCACTCAGCGACTGTCCCACCTCCGATGCTGCATCCTGCTCTGCTCCAGCCGGCGGCTGTCCCACCTCCGATGCTGTATCCTGGTCTGCTCCACCCGGCGGCCGTTCCATCTCCGCTGCTGCCTCCTGCTCTGCTCCACCCGGCGGCTGTTCCACCTCCGCTGCTGCATTCTGCTCTGTTCCACCTGTCGGCTGTTCCACCTCCGCTGCTGCATCCTGCTCTGCTCCACCCGGCGGCTGTCCCACCTCCGCTGCTGCATCCTGCGATGCTCCACCCGGCGTCTGTTCCATCTCTGCTGCTGCCTCCTGCTTTGCTGCTGAGTACAGAGTTGGAGCAGCAGCTGTGTAGAGCATAGCAGGAGGTAGCAGTGGAGGTGGAACAGCATTCGGGTGGAGCAGAGCAGGAGGAAGCAGCGGTGGAAAAGCTGCTGAGTGGATAGGTGGAGCACCTCCGCTGCTGCATCCTGTTCTTCTCCACACGGCGGTTGTTCCAACTCCTCTGCTGCATGGTGTTCTGCTCCACACGGCGGCTGTCCCACCTCCGCTGCTGCCTCCTGCTCTGGTCCACCCGGAGGCTGTCCCACCTCCGCTGCTGCACCCTGCTCTGGTCAACCCGGAGGCTGTCCCACCTCCGCTGCTGCACCCTGCTCTGGTCCACCCGGAGGCTGTCCCACCTCCGCTGCTGCACCCTGCTCTGGTCCACCCGGAGGCTGTCCCACCTCCGCTGCTGCACCCTGCTCTGGTCCACCCGGAGGCTGTCCCACCTCCGCTGCTACAGCCTGCTCTTCTCCAACGGCGGCTGTACCACCTCCGCTGCTGCCTCCTGCTCTGCTCCACCCGGCGGCTGTGTCACCCTTACCTGCTGCCTCCTGCTCTGCTCCACCCGGCGTCTGTTCCATCTCCGCTGCTGCCTCCTGCTATGCTCCACCCGGCGGCCGTTCCATCTCCGCTGCTGCCTCCTGCTATGCTCCATCCGGCGGCTGTGTCACCCTTATCTGCTGCATCCTGCTCTGCTCCACCCGGCTGCTGTTCCACTTCCAATGCTACCTCCTGGTCTGCTCCACCCGGCGGCCGTCCCACCTCCGATGCTGCATCCTGGTCTTCTCCACCCGGCGGCCGTCCCACCACCGCTGCTGCATTCTGCTCTGCAAAAACCAAGCAGCTGCTCCACCTCTCCACTCAGGGGCTGTTCCACCGATGCTGCTATGACCTGCTCTGTTCCACCTGTCCACTCAGCGGCTTTTCCACCGCTGCTGCCTCCTGCTCTGCTCCACCCGAGTGCTGTTCCACCTCCGCTGCTACCTCCTGCTCTGCTCCACACGGCGGCCGTTTCACCTCCGATGCTGCATCCTGGTCCTCTCCACCCGGCGGCCGTCCCACCACCGCTGCTGCATCCTGCTCTTGTCCACCCGGCGGCCGTCCCACCTCCGCTGCTGCCTCCTGCTCTGTTCCACCCGGCGGCTGCTCCACCTCCGATCCTGTCTCCTGCTCTGCTCCACCCGGCGGCCGTTCCACCTCCGCTGCTGCATCCTGCTCTGCAAAACCAAGCACCTGCTCCACCTCTCCACTCAGGGGCTGTTCCACCGCTGCTGCTGTGACCTGTTCTGTTGCACCTGTCCACTCAGCGGCTGTTCCACCAATGCTGCCTCCTGCTCTGCTCCACCCGAGTGCTGTTCCACCTCCGCTGCTACCTCCTGCTCTTCTCCACACGGCGGCCGTTCCACCTCCGATGCTGCATCCTGGTCCTCTCCACCCGGCGGCCGTCCCACCACCGCTGCTGCATCCTGCTCTGGTCCACCCGGCGGCCGTCCCACCTCCGCTGCTGCCTCCTGCTCTGTTCCACCCGGCGGCTGCTCCACCTCCGATCCTGCCTCCTGCTCTACTCCCCCCGGCGGCCGTTCCACCTCCGCTGCTGCATCCTGCTCTGCAAAACCAAGCAGCTGCTCCACCTCTCCACTCAGGGGCTGTTCCACCGCTGCTGCTGTGACCTGCTCTGTTGCACCTGTCCACTCAGCTGCTGTTCCACCGCTGCTGCCTCCTGGTCTGCTCCACCCGAATGCTGTTCCACCTCCACTGCTACCTCCTGCTCTGCTCCACATGGCTGCTCTTCCACCTCTCCACACGGCTGCTGTTCCACCTCTCCACTGAGCGGCTGTCCCACCTCCGATGCTGCATCCTGCTCTGCTCCACCCGGCGGCTGTCCCACCTCCGATGCTGCATCCTGGTCTGCTCCACTCGGCGGCTGTCCCACCTCCGATGCTGCATCCTGGTCTTCTCCACCCGGCGGCCGTCCCAACAATGCTGCTGCATCCTGCTCTGGAAAACCAAGCAGCTGCTCCACCTCTCCACTCAGGGGCTGTTCCACCGATGCTGCCTCCTGCTCTGCTCCACCCGAGTGCTGTTCCACCTCCGCTGCTGCATCCTACTCTGTTCCACCCGGCGGCTGTGTCACCCTTATCTCCTGCCTCCTGCTCTGCTCCACACGGCGGCCGTTCCACCTCCGATGCTGCATCGTGGTCCTCTCCACCCGGCGGCCGTCCCACCACCGCTGCTGCGTCCTGCTCTGGTCCACCCGGCGGCCGTCCCACCTCCGCTGCTGCCTCCTGCTCTGTTCCACCAGGCGGCTGCTCCACCTCCGATCCTGCCTCCTGCTCTGCTCCACATGGCTGCTCTTCCACCTCTCCACACTGCTGCTGTTCCACCTCTCCACTCAGCGGCTGTCCCACCTCCGATGCTGCATCCTGCTCTGCTCCAGCCGGCGGCTGTCCCACCTCCGATGCTGCATCCTGGTCTGCTCCACCCGGCGGCCGTTCCATCTCCGCTGCTACCTCCTGCTCTGCTCCACCCGGCGGCTGTTCCACCTCCGCTGCTGCATTCTGCTCTGTTCCACCTGTCGGCTGTTCCACCTCCGCTGCTGCATCCTTCTCTGCTCCACCCGGCGGCTGCTCCACCTCCGATGCTGCATCCTGCTCTGCTCCACCCGGCGGCTGTCCCACCTCCGCTGCTGCATCCTGCGATGCTCCACCCGGCGTCTGTTCCATCTCCGCTGCTGCCTCCTGCTTTGCTGCTGAGTACAGAGTTGGAGCAGCAGCTGTGTAGAGCATAGCAGGAGGTAGCAGTGGAGGTGGAACAGCATTCGGGTGGAGCAGAGCAGGAGGAAGCAGCGGTGGAAAAGCTGCTGAGTGGATAGGTGGAGCACCTCCGCTGCTGCATCCTGTTCTTCTCCACACGGCGGTTGTTCCAACTCCTCTGCTGCATGGTGTTCTGCTCCACACGGCGGCTGTCCCACCTCCGCTGCTGCCTCCTGCTCTGGTCCACCCGGAGGCTGTCCCACCTCCGCTGCTGCACCCTGCTCTGGTCAACCCGGAGGCTGTCCCACCTCCGCTGCTGCACCCTGCTCTGGTCCACCCGGAGGCTGTCCCACCTCCGCTGCTGCACCCTGCTCTGGTCCACCCGGAGGCTGTCCCACCTCCGCTGCTGCACCCTGCTCTGGTCCACCCGGAGGCTGTCCCACCTCCGCTGCTACAGCCTGCTCTTCTCCAGCGGCGGCTGTACCACCTCCGCTGCTGCCTCCTGCTCTGCTCCACCCGGCGGCTGTGTCACCCTTACCTGCTGCCTCCTGCTCTGCTCCACCCGGCGTCTGTTCCATCTCCGCTGCTGCCTCCTGCTATGCTCCACCCGGCGGCCGTTCCATCTCCGCTGCTGCCTCCTGCTATGCTCCATCCGGCGGCTGTGTCACCCTTATCTGCTGCATCCTGCTCTGCTCCACCCGGCTGCTGTTCCACTTCCAATGCTACCTCCTGGTCTGCTCCACCCGGCGGCCGTCCCACCTCCGATGCTGCATCCTGGTCTTCTCCACCCGGCGGCCGTCCCACCACCGCTGCTGCATTCTGCTCTGCAAAAACCAAGCAGCTGCTCCACCTCTCCACTCAGGGGCTGTTCCACCGATGCTGCTATGACCTGCTCTGTTCCACCTGTCCACTCAGCGGCTTTTCCACCGCTGCTGCCTCCTGCTCTGCTCCACCCGAGTGCTGTTCCACCTCCGCTGCTACCTCCTGCTCTGCTCCACACGGCGGCCGTTTCACCTCCGATGCTGCATCCTGGTCCTCTCCACCCGGCGGCCGTCCCACCACCGCTGCTGCATCCTGCTCTTGTCCACCCGGCGGCCGTCCCACCTCCGCTGCTGCCTCCTGCTCTGTTCCACCCGGCGGCTGCTCCACCTCCGATCCTGTCTCCTGCTCTGCTCCACCCGGCGGCCGTTCCACCTCCGCTGCTGCATCCTGCTCTGCAAAACCAAGCACCTGCTCCACCTCTCCACTCAGGGGCTGTTCCACCGCTGCTGCTGTGACCTGTTCTGTTGCACCTGTCCACTCAGCGGCTGTTCCACCAATGCTGCCTCCTGCTCTGCTCCACCCGAGTGCTGTTCCACCTCCGCTGCTACCTCCTGCTCTTCTCCACACGGCGGCCGTTCCACCTCCGATGCTGCATCCTGGTCCTCTCCACCCGGCGGCCGTCCCACCACCGCTGCTGCATCCTGCTCTGGTCCACCCGGCGGCCGTCCCACCTCCGCTGCTGCCTCCTGCTCTGTTCCACCCGGCGGCTGCTCCACCTCCGATCCTGCCTCCTGCTCTACTCCACCCGGCGGCCGTTCCACCTCCGCTGCTGCATCCTGCTCTGCAAAACCAAGCAGCTGCTCCACCTCTCCACTCAGGGGCTGTTCCACCGCTGCTGCTGTGACCTGCTCTGTTGCACCTGTCCACTCAGCTGCTGTTCCACCGCTGCTGCCTCCTGGTCTGCTCCACCCGAATGCTGTTCCACCTCCACTGCTACCTCCTGCTCTGCTCCACATGGCTGCTCTTCCACCTCTCCACACGGCTGCTGTTCCACCTCTCCACTGAGCGGCTGTCCCACCTCCGATGCTGCATCCTGCTCTGCTCCACCCGGCGGCTGTCCCACCTCCGATGCTGCATCCTGGTCTGCTCCACTCGGCGGCTGTCCCACCTCCGATGCTGCATCCTGGTCTTCTCCACCCGGCGGCCGTCCCAACAATGCTGCTGCATCCTGCTCTGGAAAACCAAGCAGCTGCTCCACCTCTCCACTCAGGGGCTGTTCCACCGATGCTGCCTCCTGCTCTGCTCCACCCGAGTGCTGTTCCACCTCCGCTGCTGCATCCTACTCTGTTCCACCCGGCGGCTGTGTCACCCTTATCTCCTGCCTCCTGCTCTGCTCCACACGGCGGCCGTTCCACCTCCGATGCTGCATCGTGGTCCTCTCCACCCGGCGGCCGTCCCACCACCGCTGCTGCATCCTGCTCTGGTCCACCCGGCGGCCGTCCCACCTCCGCTGCTGCCTCCTGCTCTGTTCCACCAGGCGGCTGCTCCACCTCCGATCCTGCCTCCTGCTCTGCTCCACATGGCTGCTCTTCCACCTCTCCACACTGCTGCTGTTCCACCTCTCCACTCAGCGGCTGTCCCACCTCCGATGCTGCATCCTGCTCTGCTCCAGCCGGCGGCTGTCCCACCTCCGATGCTGCATCCTGGTCTGCTCCACCCGGCGGCCGTTCCATCTCCGCTGCTACCTCCTGCTCTGCTCCACCCGGCGGCTGTTCCACCTCTGCTGCTGCATTCTGCTCTGTTCCACCTGTCGGCTGTTCCACCTCCGCTGCTGCATCCTTCTCTGCTCCACCCGGCGGCTGCTCCACCTCCGATGCTGCATCCTGCTCTGCTCCACCCGGCGGCTGTCCCACCTCCGCTGCTGCATCCTGCGATGCTCCACCCGGCGTCTGTTCCATCTCCGCTGCTGCCTCCTGCTTTGCTGCTGAGTACAGAGTTGGAGCAGCAGCTGTGTAGAGCATAGCAGGAGGTAGCAGTGGAGGTGGAACAGCATTCGGGTGGAGCAGAGCAGGAGGAAGCAGCGGTGGAAAAGCTGCTGAGTGGATAGGTGGAGCACCTCCGCTGCTGCATCCTGTTCTTCTCCACACGGCGGTTGTTCCAACTCCTCTGCTGCATGGTGTTCTGCTCCACACGGCGGCTGTCCCACCTCCGCTGCTGCCTCCTGCTCTGGTCCACCCGGAGGCTGTCCCACCTCCGCTGCTGCACCCTGCTCTGGTCAACCCGGAGGCTGTCCCACCTCCGCTGCTGCACCCTGCTCTGGTCCACCCGGAGGCTGTCCCACCTCCGCTGCTGCACCCTGCTCTGGTCCACCCGGAGGCTGTCCCACCTCCGCTGCTGCACCCTGCTCTGGTCCACCCGGAGGCTGTCCCACCTCCGCTGCTACAGCCTGCTCTTCTCCAACGGCGGCTGTACCACCTCCGCTGCTGCCTCCTGCTCTGCTCCACCCGGCGGCTGTGTCACCCTTACCTGCTGCCTCCTGCTCTGCTCCACCCGGCGTCTGTTCCATCTCCGCTGCTGCCTCCTGCTATGCTCCACCCGGCGGCCGTTCCATCTCCGCTGCTGCCTCCTGCTATGCTCCATCCGGCGGCTGTGTCACCCTTATCTGCTGCATCCTGCTCTGCTCCACCCGGCTGCTGTTCCACTTCCAATGCTACCTCCTGGTCTGCTCCACCCGGCGGCCGTCCCAACTCCGATGCTGCATCCTGGTCTTCTCCACCCGGCGGCCGTCCCACCACCGCTGCTGCATTCTGCTCTGCAAAAACCAAGCAGCTGCTCCACCTCTCCACTCAGGGGCTGTTCCACCGATGCTGCTATGACCTGCTCTGTTCCACCTGTCCACTCAGCGGCTTTTCCACCGCTGCTGCCTCCTGCTCTGCTCCACCCGAGTGCTGTTCCACCTCCGCTGCTACCTCCTGCTCTGCTCCACACGGCGGCCGTTTCACCTCCGATGCTGCATCCTGGTCCTCTCCACCCGGCGGCCGTCCCACCACCGCTGCTGCATCCTGCTCTGGTCCACCCGGCGGCCGTCCCACCTCCGCTGCTGCCTCCTGCTCTGTTCCACCCGGCGGCTGCTCCACCTCCAATCCTGTCTCCTGCTCTGCTCCACCCGGCGGCCGTTCCACCTCCGCTGCTGCATCCTGCTCTGCAAAACCAAGCACCTGCTCCACCTCTCCACTCAGGGGCTGTTCCACCGCTGCTGCTGTGACCTGTTCTGTTGCACCTGTCCACTCAGCGGCTGTTCCACCAATGCTGCCTCCTGCTCTGCTCCACCCGAGTGCTGTTCCACCTCCGCTGCTACCTCCTGCTCTGCTCCACACGGCGGCCGTTCCACCTCCGATGCTGCATCCTGGTCCTCTCCACCCGGCGGCCGTCCCACCACCGCTGCTGCATCCTGCTCTGGTCCACCCGGCGGCCGTCCCACCTCCGCTGCTGCCTCCTGCTCTGTTCCACCCGGCGGCTGCTCCACCTCCGATCCTGCCTCCTGCTCTACTCCACCCGGCGGCCGTTCCACCTCCGCTGCTGCATCCTGCTCTGCAAAACCAAGCAGCTGCTCCACCTCTCCACTCAGGGGCTGTTCCACCGCTGCTGCTGTGACCTGCTCTGTTGCACCTGTCCACTCAGCTGCTGTTCCACCGCTGCTGCCTCCTGGTCTGCTCCACCCGAATGCTGTTCCACCTCCACTGCTACCTCCTGCTCTGCTCCACATGGCTGCTCTTCCACCTCTCCACACGGCTGCTGTTCCACCTCTCCACTCAGCGGCTGTCCCACCTCCGATGCTGCATCCTGCTCTGCTCCACCCGGCGGCTGTCCCACCTCCGATGCTGCATCCTGGTCTGCTCCACTCGGCGGCTGTCCCACCTCCGATGCTGCATCCTGGTCTTCTCCACCCGGCGGCCGTCCCAACAATGCTGCTGCATCCTGCTCTGGAAAACCAAGCAGCTGCTCCACCTCTCCACTCAGGGGCTGTTCCACCGATGCTGCCTCCTGCTCTGCTCCACCCGAGTGCTGTTCCACCTCCGCTGCTGCATCCTACTCTGTTCCACCCGGCGGCTGTGTCACCCTTATCTCCTGCCTCCTGCTCTGCTCCACACGGCGGCCGTTCCACCTCCGATGCTGCATCGTGGTCCTCTCCACCCGGCGGCCGTCCCACCACCGCTGCTGCATCCTGCTCTGGTCCACCCGGCGGCCGTCCCACCTCCGCTGCTGCCTCCTGCTCTGTTCCACCAGGCGGCTGCTCCACCTCCGATCCTGCCTCCTGCTCTGCTCCACATGGCTGCTCTTCCACCTCTCCACACTGCTGCTGTTCCACCTCTCCACTCAGCGGCTGTCCCACCTCCGATGCTGCATCCTGCTCTGCTCCAGCCGGCGGCTGTCCCACCTCCGATGCTGCATCCTGGTCTGCTCCACCCGGCGGCCGTTCCATCTCCGCTGCTACCTCCTGCTCTGCTCATCCCGGCGGCTGTTCCACCTCCGCTGCTGCATTCTGCTCTGTTCCACCTGTCGGCTGTTCCACCTCCGCTGCTGCATCCTTCTCTGCTCCACCCGGCGGCTGCTCCACCTCCGATGCTGCATCCTGCTCTGCTCCACCCGGCGGCTGTCCCACCTCCGCTGCTGCATCCTGCGATGCTCCACCCGGCGTCTGTTCCATCTCCGCTGCTGCCTCCTGCTTTGCTGCTGAGTACAGAGTTGGAGCAGCAGCTGTGTAGAGCATAGCAGGAGGTAGCAGTGGAGGTGGAACAGCATTCGGGTGGAGCAGAGCAGGAGGAAGCAGCGGTGGAAAAGCTGCTGAGTGGATAGGTGGAGCACCTCCGCTGCTGCATCCTGTTCTTCTCCACACGGCGGTTGTTCCAACTCCTCTGCTCTATGGTGTTCTGCTCCACACGGCGGCTGTCCCACCTCCGCTGCTGCCTCCTGCTCTGCTCCACCCGGCGGCCGTTCCACCTCCGCTGCTGCACCCTGCTCTGGTCCACCCGGAGGCTGTCCCACCTCTGCTGCTACAGCCTGCTCTTCTCCAACGGCGGCTGTACCACCTCCGCTGCTGCCTCCTGCTATGCTCCACCCGGCGGCCGTTCCATCTCCGCTGCTGCCTCCTGCTATGCTCCACCCGGCGGCTGTGTCACCCTTATCTGCTGCATCCTGCTCTGCTCCACCCGGCTGCTGTTCCACTTCCAATGCTACCTCCTGCTCTGCTCCACACGGCGGCCGTTTCACCTCCGATGCTGCATCCTGGTCCTCTCCACCCGGCGGCCGTCCCACCACCGCTGCTGCATCCTGCTCTGGTCCACCCGGCGGCCGTCCCACCTCCGCTGCTGCCTCCTGCTCTGTTCCACCCGGCGGCTGCTCCACCTCCGATCCTGCCTCCTGCTCTGCTCCACCCGGCGGCCGTTCCACCTCCGCTGCTGCATCCTGCTCTGCAAAGCCAAGCAGCTGCTCCACCTCTCCACTCAGGGGCTGTTCCACCGCTGCTGCTGTGACCTGCTCTGTTGCACCTGTCCACTCAGCTGCTGTTCCACCGCTGCTGCCTCCTGGTCTGCTCCACCCGAATGCTGTTCCACCTCCACTGCTACCTCCTGCTCTGCTCCACATGGCTGCTCTTCCACCTCTCCACACGGCTGCTGTTCCACCTCTCCACTCAGCGGCTGTCCCACCTCCGATGCTGCATCCTGCTCTGCTCCACCCGGCGGCTGTCCCACCTCCGATGCTGCATCCTGGTCTGCTCCACTCGGCGGCTGTCCCACCTCCGATGCTGCATCCTGGTCTTCTCCACCCGGCGGCCGTCCCACCAATGCTGCTGCATCCTGCTCTGCAAAACCAAGCAGCTGCTCCACCTCTCCACTCAGGGGCTGTTCCACCGATGCTGCCTCCTGCTCTGCTCCACCCGAGTGCTGTTCCACCTCCGCTGCTGCATCCTACTCTGTTCCACCCGGCGGCTGTGTCACCCTTATCTCCTGCCTCCTGCTCTGCTCCACACGGCGGCCGTTCCACCTCCGATGCTGCATCCTGGTCCTCTCCACCCGGCGGCCGTCCCACCACCGCTGCTGCATCCTGCTCTGGTCCACCCGGCGGCCGTCCCACCTCCGCTGCTGCCTCCTGCTCTGTTCCACCCGGCGGCTGCTCCACCTCCGATCCTGCCTCCTGCTCTGCTCCACATGGCTGCTCTTCCACCTCTCCACACTGCTGCTGTTCCACCTCTCCACTCAGCGGCTGTCCCACCTCCGATGCTGCATCCTGCTCTGCTCCAGCCGGCGGCTGTCCCACCTCCGATGCTGCATCCTGCTCTGCTCCACCCGGCGGCCGTTCCATCTCCGCTGCTGCCTCCTGCTCTGCTCCACCCGGCGGCTGTTCCACCTCCGCTGCTGCATTCTGCTCTGTTCCACCTGTCGGCTGTTCCACCTCCGCTGCTGCATCCTGCTCTGCTCCACCCGGCGGCTGCTCCACCTCCGATGCTGCATCCTGCTCTGCTCCACCCGGCGGCTGTCCCACCTCCGCTGCTGCATCCTGCGATGCTCCACCCGGCGTCTGTTCCATCTCCGCTGCTGCCTCCTGCTTTGCTGCTGAGTACAGAGTTGGAGCAGCAGCTGTGTAGAGCATAGCAGGAGGTAGCAGTGGAGGTGGAACAGCATTCGGGTGGAGCAGAGCAGGAGGAAGCAGCGGTGGAAAAGCTGCTGAGTGGATAGGTGGAGCACCTCCGCTGCTGCATCCTGTTCTTCTCCACACGGCGGTTGTTCCAACTCCTCTGCTGCATGGTGTTCTGCTCCACACGGCGGCTGTCCCACCTCCGCTGCTGCCTCCTGCTCTGGTCCACCCGGAGGCTGTCCCACCTCCGCTGCTGCACCCTGCTCTGGTCCACCCGGAGGCTGTCCCACCTCCGCTGCTACAGCCTGCTCTTCTCCAACGGCGGCTGTACCACCTCCGATGCTGCATCCTGCTCTTCTCCACCCGGCGGCTGTTCCACCTCCGATCCTGCATCCTGTTCTGCTCCACCCGGCGGCCGTTCCATCTCCGCTGCTGCCTCCTGCTCTGCAAAAACCAAGCAGCTGCTCCACCTCTCCACTCAGGGGCTGTTCCACCGATGCTGCTGTGACCTGCTCTGTTCCACCTGTCCACTCAGCGGCTGTTCCACCGCTGCTGCCTCCTGCTCTGCTCCACCCGAGTGCTGTTCCACCTCCGATGCTGCATCCTGGTCCTCTCCACCCGGCGGCCGTCCCACCACCGCTGCTGCATCCTGCTCTGGTCCACCCGGCGGCCGTCCCACCTCCGCTGCTGCCTCCTGCTCTGTTCCACCCGGCGGCTGCTCCACCTCCGATGCTGCATCCTGGTCTTCTCCACCCGGCGGCCGTCCCACCACCGCTGCTGCATTCTGCTCTGCAAAAACCAAGCAGCTGCTCCACCTCTCCACTCAGGGGCTGTTCCACCGATGCTGCTGTGACCTGCTCTGTTCCACCTGTCCACTCAGCGGCTGTTCCACCGCTGCTGCCTCCTGCTCTGCTCTACCCGAGTGCTGTTCCACCTCCGATGCTGCATCCTGGTCCTCTCCACCCGGCGGCCGTCCCACCACCGCTGCTGCATCCTGCTCTGTTCCACCCGGCGGCTGCTCCACCTCCGATCCTGCCTCCTGCTCTGCTCCACCCGGCGGCCGTTCCACCTCCGCTGCTGCATCCTGCTCTGGAGCAGAGCAGGATGGGTGGAGCACCCGGCGGCTGTTCCATCTCCGCTGCTGCCTCCTGCTTTGCTGCTGAGTACAGAGTTGGAGCAGCAGCTGTGTAGAGCATAGCAGGAGGTAGCAGTGGAGGTGGAACAGCATTCGGGTGGAGCAGAGCAGGAGGAAGCAGCGGTGGAAAAGCTGCTGAGTGGATAGGTGGAGCACCTCCGCTGCTGCATCCTGTTCTTCTCCACACGGCGGTTGTTCCAACTCCTCTGCTGCATGGTGTTCTGCTCCACACGGCGGCTGTCCCACCTCCGCTGCTGCCTCCTGCTCTGGTCCACCCGGAGGCTGTCCCACCTCCGCTGCTGCACCCTGCTCTGGTCCACCCGGAGGCTGTCCCACCTCCGCTGCTACAGCCTGCTCTTCTCCAACGGCGGCTGTACCACCTCCGATGCTGCATCCTGCTCTGCTCCACCCGGCGGCTGTTCCACCTCCGATCCTGCATCCTGTTCTGCTCCACCCGGCGGCCGTTCCATCTCCGCTGCTGCCTCCTGCTCTGCAAAAACCAAGCAGCTGCTCCACCTCTCCACTCAGGGGCTGTTCCACCGATGCTGCTGTGACCTGCTCTGTTCCACCTGTCCACTCAGCGGCTGTTCCACCGCTGCTGCCTCCTGCTCTGCTCCACCCGAGTGCTGTTCCACCTCCGATGCTGCATCCTGGTCCTCTCCACCCGGCGGCCGTCCCACCACCGCTGCTGCATCCTGCTCTGGTCCACCCGGCGGCCGTCCCACCTCCGCTGCTGCCTCCTGCTCTGCTCCACATGGCTGCTCTTCCACCTCTCCACACTGCTGCTGTTCCACCTCTCCACTCAGCGGCTGTCCCACCTCCGATGCTGCATCCTGCTCTGCTCCAGCCGGCGGCTGTCCCACCTCCGATGCTGCATCCTGGTCTGCTCCACCCGGCGGCCGTTCCATCTCCGCTGCTGCCTCCTGCTCTGCTCCACCCGGCGGCTGTTCCACCTCCGCTGCTGCATTCTGCTCTGTTCCACCTGTCGGCTGTTCCACCTCCGCTGCTGCATCCTGCGATGCTCCACCCGGCGTCTGTTCCATCTCCGCTGCTGCCTCCTGCTTTGCTGCTGAGTACAGAGTTGGAGCAGCAGCTGTGTAGAGCATAGCAGGAGGTAGCAGTGGAGGTGGAACAGCATTCGGGTGGAGCAGAGCAGGAGGAAGCAGCGGTGGAAAAGCTGCTGAGTGGATAGGTGGAGCACCTCCGCTGCTGCATCCTGTTCTTCTCCACACGGCGGTTGTTCCAACTCCTCTGCTGCATGGTGTTCTACTCCACACGGCGGCTGTCCCACCTCCGCTGCTGCCTCCTGCTCTGGTCCACCCGGAGGCTGTCCCACCTCCGCTGCTGCACCCTGCTCTGGTCCACCCGGAGGCTGTCCCACCTCCGCTGCTACAGCCTGCTCTTCTCCAACGGCGGCTGTACCACCTCCGATGCTTTATCCTGCTCTGCTCCACCCGGCGGCTGTTCCACCTCCGATCCTGCATCCTGTTCTGCTCCACCCGGCGGCCGTTCCATCTCCGCTGCTGCCTCCTGCTCTGCTCCACCCGGCGGCTGTGTCACCCTTACCTGCTGCCTCCTGCTCTGCTCCACCCGGCGGCCGTTCCATCTCCGCTGCTGCCTCATGCTATGCTCCACCCGGCGGCCGTTCCATCTCCGCTGCTGCCTCCTGCTATGCTCCACCCGGCGGCTGTGTCACCCTTATCTGCTGCATCCTGCTCTGCTCCACCCGGCTGCTGTTCCACTTCCAATGCTACCTCCTGGTCTGCTCCACCCGGCGGCCGTCCCACCTCCGATGCTGCATCCTGGTCTTCTCCACCCGGCGGCCGTCCCACCACCGCTGCTGCATTCTGCTCTGCAAAAACCAAGCAGCTGCTCCACCTCTCCACTCAGGGGCTGTTCCACCGATGCTGCTGTGACCTGCTCTGTTCCACCTGTCCACTCAGCGGCTGTTCCACCGCTGCTGCCTCCTGCTCTGCTCTACCCGAGTGCTGTTCCACCTCCGATGCTGCATCCTGGTCCTCTCCACCCGGCGGCCGTCCCACCACCGCTGCTGCATCCTGCTCTGTTCCACCCGGCGGCTGCTCCACCTCCGATCCTGCCTCCTGCTCTGCTCCACCCGGCGGCCGTTCCACCTCCGCTGCTGCATCCTGCTCTGCAAAACCAAGCACCTGCTCCACCTCTCCACTCAGGGGCTGTTCCACCGCTGCTGCTGTGACCTGTTCTGTTGCACCTGTCCACTCAGCGGCTGTTCCACCAATACTGCCTCCTGCTCTGCTCCACCCGAGTGCTGTTCCACCTCCGCTGCTACCTCCTGCTCTGCTCCACATGGCTGGTCTTCCACCTGTCCACACGGCTGCTGTTCCACCTCTCCACTCAGCGGCTGTCCCACCTCCGATGCTGCATCCTGCTCTGCTCCACCCGGCGGCTGTCCCACCTCCGATGCTGCATCCTGGTCTGCTCCACTCGGCGGCTGTCCCACCTCCGATGCTGCATCCTGGTCTTCTCCACCCGGCGGCCGTCCCACCAATGCTGCTGCATCCTGCTCAGCAAAACCAAGCAGCTGCTCCACCTCTCCACTCAGGGGCTTTTCCACCGATGCTGCCTCCTGCTCTTCTCCACCCGAGTGCTGTTCCACCTCCGCTGCTGCATCCTACTCTGTTCCACCCGGCGGCTGTGTCACCCTTATCTCCTGCCTCCTGCTCTGCTTCACACGGCGGCCGTTCCACCTCCGATGCTGCATCCTGGTCCTCTCCACCCGGCGGCCGTCCCACCACCGCTGCTGCATCCTGCTCTGGTCCACCTGGCGGCCGTCCCACCTCCGCTGCTGCCTCCTGCTCTGTTCCACCCGGCGGCTGCTCCACCTCCGATCCTGCCTCCTGCTCTGCTCCACATGGCTACTCTTCCACCTCTCCACACTGCTGCTGTTCCACCTCTCCACTCAGCGACTGTCCCACCTCCGATGCTGCATCCTGGTCTGCTCCAGCCGGCGGCTGTCCCACCTCCGATGCTGTATCCTGGTCTGCTCCACCCGGCGGCCGTTCCATCTCCGCTGCTGCCTCCTGCTCTGCTCCACCCGGCGGCTGTTCCACCTCCGCTGCTGCATTCTGCTCTGTTCCACCTGTCGGCTGTTCCACCTCCGCTGCTGCATCCTGCTCTGCTCCACCCGGCGGCTGTCCCACCTCCGCTGCTGCATCCTGCGATGCTCCACCCGGCGTCTGTTCCATCTCTGCTGCTGCCTCCTGCTTTGCTGCTGAGTACAGAGTTGGAGCAGCAGCTGTGTAGAGCATAGCAGGAGGTAGCAGTGGAGGTGGAACAGCATTCGGGTGGAGCAGAGCAGGAGGAAGCAGCGGTGGAAAAGCTGCTGAGTGGATAGGTGGAGCACCTCCGCTGCTGCATCCTGTTCTTCTCCACACGGCGGTTGTTCCAACTCCTCTGCTGCATGGTGTTCTGCTCCACACGGCGGCTGTCCCACCTCCGCTGCTGCCTCCTGCTCTGGTCCACCCGGAGGCTGTCCCACCTCCGCTGCTGCACCCTGCTCTGGTCAACCCGGAGGCTGTCCCACCTCCGCTGCTGCACCCTGCTCTGGTCCACCCGGAGGCTGTCCCACCTCCGCTGCTGCACCCTGCTCTGGTCCACCCGGAGGCTGTCCCACCTCCGCTGCTGCACCCTGCTCTGGTCCACCCGGAGGCTGTCCCACCTCCGCTGCTACAGCCTGCTCTTCTCCAACGGCGGCTGTACCACCTCCGCTGCTGCCTCCTGCTCTGCTCCACCCGGCGGCTGTGTCACCCTTACCTGCTGCCTCCTGCTCTGCTCCACCCGGCGTCTGTTCCATCTCCGCTGCTGCCTCCTGCTATGCTCCACCCGGCGGCCGTTCCATCTCCGCTGCTGCCTCCTGCTATGCTCCATCCGGCGGCTGTGTCACCCTTATCTGCTGCATCCTGCTCTGCTCCACCCGGCTGCTGTTCCACTTCCAATGCTACCTCCTGGTCTGCTCCACCCGGCGGCCGTCCCACCTCCGATGCTGCATCCTGGTCTTCTCCACCCGGCGGCCGTCCCACCACCGCTGCTGCATTCTGCTCTGCAAAAACCAAGCAGCTGCTCCACCTCTCCACTCAGGGGCTGTTCCACCGATGCTGCTATGACCTGCTCTGTTCCACCTGTCCACTCAGCGGCTTTTCCACCGCTGCTGCCTCCTGCTCTGCTCCACCCGAGTGCTGTTCCACCTCCGCTGCTACCTCCTGCTCTGCTCCACACGGCGGCCGTTTCACCTCCGATGCTGCATCCTGGTCCTCTCCACCCGGCGGCCGTCCCACCACCGCTGCTGCATCCTGCTCTTGTCCACCCGGCGGCCGTCCCACCTCCGCTGCTGCCTCCTGCTCTGTTCCACCCGGCGGCTGCTCCACCTCCGATCCTGTCTCCTGCTCTGCTCCACCCGGCGGCCGTTCCACCTCCGCTGCTGCATCCTGCTCTGCAAAACCAAGCACCTGCTCCACCTCTCCACTCAGGGGCTGTTCCACCGCTGCTGCTGTGACCTGTTCTGTTGCACCTGTCCACTCAGCGGCTGTTCCACCAATGCTGCCTCCTGCTCTGCTCCACCCGAGTGCTGTTCCACCTCCGCTGCTACCTCCTGCTCTTCTCCACACGGCGGCCGTTCCACCTCCGATGCTGCATCCTGGTCCTCTCCACCCGGCGGCCGTCCCACCACCGCTGCTGCATCCTGCTCTGGTCCACCCGGCGGCCGTCCCACCTCCGCTGCTGCCTCCTGCTCTGTTCCACCCGGCGGCTGCTCCACCTCCGATCCTGCCTCCTGCTCTACTCCCCCCGGCGGCCGTTCCACCTCCGCTGCTGCATCCTGCTCTGCAAAACCAAGCAGCTGCTCCACCTCTCCACTCAGGGGCTGTTCCACCGCTGCTGCTGTGACCTGCTCTGTTGCACCTGTCCACTCAGCTGCTGTTCCACCGCTGCTGCCTCCTGGTCTGCTCCACCCGAATGCTGTTCCACCTCCACTGCTACCTCCTGCTCTGCTCCACATGGCTGCTCTTCCACCTCTCCACACGGCTGCTGTTCCACCTCTCCACTGAGCGGCTGTCCCACCTCCGATGCTGCATCCTGCTCTGCTCCACCCGGCGGCTGTCCCACCTCCGATGCTGCATCCTGGTCTGCTCCACTCGGCGGCTGTCCCACCTCCGATGCTGCATCCTGGTCTTCTCCACCCGGCGGCCGTCCCAACAATGCTGCTGCATCCTGCTCTGGAAAACCAAGCAGCTGCTCCACCTCTCCACTCAGGGGCTGTTCCACCGATGCTGCCTCCTGCTCTGCTCCACCCGAGTGCTGTTCCACCTCCGCTGCTGCATCCTACTCTGTTCCACCCGGCGGCTGTGTCACCCTTATCTCCTGCCTCCTGCTCTGCTCCACACGGCGGCCGTTCCACCTCCGATGCTGCATCGTGGTCCTCTCCACCCGGCGGCCGTCCCACCACCGCTGCTGCATCCTGCTCTGGTCCACCCGGCGGCCGTCCCACCTCCGCTGCTGCCTCCTGCTCTGTTCCACCAGGCGGCTGCTCCACCTCCGATCCTGCCTCCTGCTCTGCTCCACATGGCTGCTCTTCCACCTCTCCACACTGCTGCTGTTCCACCTCTCCACTCAGCGGCTGTCCCACCTCCGATGCTGCATCCTGCTCTGCTCCAGCCGGCGGCTGTCCCACCTCCGATGCTGCATCCTGGTCTGCTCCACCCGGCGGCCGTTCCATCTCCGCTGCTACCTCCTGCTCTGCTCATCCCGGCGGCTGTTCCACCTCCGCTGCTGCATTCTGCTCTGTTCCACCTGTCGGCTGTTCCACCTCCGCTGCTGCATCCTTCTCTGCTCCACCCGGCGGCTGCTCCACCTCCGATGCTGCATCCTGCTCTGCTCCACCCGGCGGCTGTCCCACCTCCGCTGCTGCATCCTGCGATGCTCCACCCGGCGTCTGTTCCATCTCCGCTGCTGCCTCCTGCTTTGCTGCTGAGTACAGAGTTGGAGCAGCAGCTGTGTAGAGCATAGCAGGAGGTAGCAGTGGAGGTGGAACAGCATTCGGGTGGAGCAGAGCAGGAGGAAGCAGCGGTGGAAAAGCTGCTGAGTGGATAGGTGGAGCACCTCCGCTGCTGCATCCTGTTCTTCTCCACACGGCGGTTGTTCCAACTCCTCTGCTCTATGGTGTTCTGCTCCACACGGCGGCTGTCCCACCTCCGCTGCTGCCTCCTGCTCTGGTCCACCCGGAGGCTGTCCCACCTCCGCTGCTACAGCCTGCTCTTCTCCAACGGCGGCTGTACCACCTCCGATGCTGCATCCTGCTCTGCTCCACCCGGCGGCTGTTCCACCTCCGATCCTGCATCCTGTTCTGCTCCACCCGGCGGCCGTTCCATCTCCGCTGCTGCCTCCTGCTCTGCTCCACCCGGCGGCTGTGTCACCCTTACCTGCTGCCTCCTGCTCTGCTCCACCCGGCGTCTGTTCCATCTCCGCTGCTGCCTCCTGCTATGCTCCACCCGGCGGCCGTTCCATCTCCGCTGCTGCCTCCTGCTATGCTCCATCCGGCGGCTGTGTCACCCTTATCTGCTGCATCCTGCTCTGCTCCACCCGGCTGCTGTTCCACTTCCAATGCTACCTCCTGGTCTGCTCCACCCGGCGGCCGTCCCACCTCCGATGCTGCATCCTGGTCTTCTCCACCCGGCGGCCGTCCCACCACCGCTGCTGCATTCTGCTCTGCAAAAACCAAGCAGCTGCTCCACCTCTCCACTCAGGGGCTGTTCCACCGATGCTGCTATGACCTGCTCTGTTCCACCTGTCCACTCAGCGGCTTTTCCACCGCTGCTGCCTCCTGCTCTGCTCCACCCGAGTGCTGTTCCACCTCCGCTGCTACCTCCTGCTCTGCTCCACACGGCGGCCGTTTCACCTCCGATGCTGCATCCTGGTCCTCTCCACCCGGCGGCCGTCCCACCACCGCTGCTGCATCCTGCTCTTGTCCACCCGGCGGCCGTCCCACCTCCGCTGCTGCCTCCTGCTCTGTTCCACCCGGCGGCTGCTCCACCTCCGATCCTGTCTCCTGCTCTGCTCCACCCGGCGGCCGTTCCACCTCCGCTGCTGCATCCTGCTCTGCAAAACCAAGCACCTGCTCCACCTCTCCACTCAGGGGCTGTTCCACCGCTGCTGCTGTGACCTGTTCTGTTGCACCTGTCCACTCAGCGGCTGTTCCACCAATGCTGCCTCCTGCTCTGCTCCACCCGAGTGCTGTTCCACCTCCGCTGCTACCTCCTGCTCTGCTCCACACGGCGGCCGTTCCACCTCCGATGCTGCATCCTGGTCCTCTCCACCCGGCGGCCGTCCCACCACCGCTGCTGCATCCTGCTCTGGTCCACCCGGCGGCCGTCCCACCTCCGCTGCTGCCTCCTGCTCTGTTCCACCCGGCGGCTGCTCCACCTCCGATCCTGCCTCCTGCTCTGCTCCACCCGGCGGCCGTTCCACCTCCGCTGCTGCATCCTGCTCTGCAAAACCAAGCAGCTGCTCCACCTCTCCACTCAGGGGCTGTTCCACCGCTGCTGCTGTGACCTGCTCTGTTGCACCTGTCCACTCAGCTGCTGTTCCACCGCTGCTGCCTCCTGGTCTGCTCCACCCGAATGCTGTTCCATCTCCACTGCTACCTCCTGCTCTGCTCCACATGGCTGCTCTTCCACCTCTCCACACGGCTGCTGTTCCACCTCTCCACTCAGCGGCTGTCCCACCTCCGATGCTGCATCCTGCTCTGCTCCACCCGGCGGCTGTCCCACCTCCGATGCTGCATCCTGGTCTGCTCCACTCGGCGGCTGTCCCACCTCCGATGCTGCATCCTGGTCTTCTCCACCCGGCGGCCGTCCCAACAATGCTGCTGCATCCTGCTCTGGAAAACCAAGCAGCTGCTCCACCTCTCCACTCAGGGGCTGTTCCACCGATGCTGCCTCCTGCTCTGCTCCACCCGAGTGCTGTTCCACCTCCGCTGCTGCATCCTACTCTGTTCCACCCGGCGGCTGTGTCACCCTTATCTCCTGCCTCCTGCTCTGCTCCACACGGCGGCCGTTCCACCTCCGATGCTGCATCGTGGTCCTCTCCACCCGGCGGCCGTCCCACCACCGCTGCTGCATCCTGCTCTGGTCCACCCGGCGGCCGTCCCACCTCCGCTGCTGCCTCCTGCTCTGTTCCACCAGGCGGCTGCTCCACCTCCGATCCTGCCTCCTGCTCTGCTCCACATGGCTGCTCTTCCACCTCTCCACACTGCTGCTGTTCCACCTCTCCACTCAGCGGCTGTCCCACCTCCGATGCTGCATCCTGCTCTGCTCCAGCCGGCGGCTGTCCCACCTCCGATGCTGCATCCTGGTCTGCTCCACCCGGCGGCCGTTCCATCTCCGCTGCTACCTCCTGCTCTGCTCCACCCGGCGGCTGTTCCACCTCCGCTGCTGCATTCTGCTCTGTTCCACCTGTCGGCTGTTCCACCTCCGCTGCTGCATCCTTCTCTGCTCCACCCGGCGGCTGCTCCACCTCCGATGCTGCATCCTGCTCTGCTCCACCCGGCGGCTGTCCCACCTCCGCTGCTGCATCCTGCGATGCTCCACCCGGCGTCTGTTCCATCTCCGCTGCTGCCTCCTGCTTTGCTGCTGAGTACAGAGTTGGAGCAGCAGCTGTGTAGAGCATAGCAGGAGGTAGCAGTGGAGGTGGAACAGCATTCGGGTGGAGCAGAGCAGGAGGAAGCAGCGGTGGAAAAGCTGCTGAGTGGATAGGTGGAGCACCTCCGCTGCTGCATCCTGTTCTTCTCCACACGGCGGTTGTTCCAACTCCTCTGCTCTATGGTGTTCTGCTCCACACGGCGGCTGTCCCACCTCCGCTGCTGCCTCCTGCTCTGGTCCACCCGGAGGCTGTCCCACCTCCGCTGCTACAGCCTGCTCTTCTCCAACGGCGGCTGTACCACCTCCGATGCTGCATCCTGCTCTGCTCCACCCGGCGGCTGTTCCACCTCCGATCCTGCATCCTGTTCTGCTCCACCCGGCGGCCGTTCCATCTCCGCTGCTGCCTCCTGCTCTGCTCCACCCGGCGGCTGTGTCACCCTTACCTGCTGCCTCCTGCTCTGCTCCACCCGGCGGCCGTTCCATCTACGCTGCTGCCTCCTGCTATGCTCCACCCGGCGGCTGTTCCACCTCCGAAGCTGCATCCTGCTCTGCTCCACCCGGCGGCCGTTCCACCTCCGATGCTGCATCCTGCTCTGCTCCACCCGGCGGCCATCCCACCTCCGCTGCTGCCTCCTGCTCTGCTCCACCTCCGATGCTGCATCCTGCTCTGCTCCACCCGGCCGCTGTCCCACCTCCGCTGCTTCCTCCTGCTCTGCTCCACCCGGCGTCTGTTCCATCTCCGCTGCTGCCTCCTGCTTTGCTGCTGAGTAGAGAGTTGGAGCAGCAGCTGTGTAGAGCATAGCAGGAGGTAGCAGTGGAGGTGGAACAGCATTCGGGTGGAGCAGAGCAGGAGGAAGCAGCGGTGGAAAAGCTGCTGAGTGGATAGGTGGAGCACCTCCGCTGCTGCATCCTGTTCTTCTCCACACGGCGGTTGTTCCAACTCCTCTGCTGCATGGTGTTCTGCTCCACACGGCGGCTGTCCCACCTCCGATGCTGCATCCTGGTCCTCTCCACCCGGCGGCCGTCCCACCACCGCTGCTGCATCCTGCTCTGGTCCACCCGGCGGCCGTCCCACCTCCGCTGCTGCCTCCTGCTCTGTTCCACCCGGCGGCTGCTCCACCTCCGATCCTGCCTCCTGCTCTGCTCCACCCGGCGGCCGTTCCACCTCCGCTGCTGCATCCTGCTCTGCAAAACCAAGCAGCTGCTCCACCTCTCCACTCAGGGGCTGTTCCACCGCTGCTGCTGTGACCTGCTCTGTTGCACCTGTCCACTCAGCTGCTGTTCCACCGCTGCTGCCTCCTGGTCTGCTCCACCCGAATGCTGTTCCATCTCCACTGCTACCTCCTGCTCTGCTCCACATGGCTGCTCTTCCACCTCTCCACACGGCTGCTGTTCCACCTCTCCACTCAGCGGCTGTCCCACCTCCGATGCTGCATCCTGCTCTGCTCCACCCGGCGGCTGTCCCACCTCCGATGCTGCATCCTGGTCTGCTCCACTCGGCGGCTGTCCCACCTCCGATGCTGCATCCTGGTCTTCTCCACCCGGCGGCGGTCCCACCAATGCTGCTGCATCCTGCTCTGCAAAACCAAGCAGCTGCTCCACCTCTCCACTCAGGGGCTGTTCCACCGATGCTGCCTCCTGCTCTGCTTCACCCGAGTGCTGTTCCACCTCCGCTGCTGCATCCTACTCTGTTCCACCCGGCGGCTGTGTCACCCTTATCTCCTGCCTCCTGCTCTGCTCCACACGGCGGCCGTTCCACCTCCGCTGCTGCCTCCTGCTATGCTCCACCCGGCGGCCGTCCCACCACCGCTGCTGCATCCTGCTCTGGTCCACCCGGCGGCCGTCCCACCTCCGCTGCTGCCTCCTGCTCTGTTCCACCCGGCGGCTGCTCCACCTCCGATCCTGCCTCCTGCTCTGCTCCACATGGCTGCTCTTCATCCTCTCCACACTGCTGCTGTTCCACCTCTCCACTCAGCGGCTGTCCCACCTCCGATGCTGCATCCTGCTCTGCTCCAGCCGGCGGCTGTCCCACCTCTGCTGCTACAGCCTGCTCTTCTCCAACGGCGGCTGTACCACCTCCGATGCTGCATCCTGCTCTGCTCCACCCGGCGGCTGTTCCACCTCCGATCCTGCATCCTGTTCTGCTCCACCCGGCGGCCGTTCCATCTCCGCTGCTGCCTCCTGCTGTGCTCCACCCGGCGGCTGTGTCACCCTTACCTGCTGCCTCCTGCTCTGCTCCACCCGGCGGCCGTTCCATCTCCGCTGCTGCCTCCTGCTATGCTCCACCCGGCGGCCGTTCCATCTCCGCTGCTGCCTCCTGCTATGCTCCACCCGGCGGCTGTGTCACCCTTATCTGCTGCATCCTGCTCTGCTCCACCCGGCTGCTGTTCCACTTCCAATGCTACCTCCTGCTCTGCTCCACACGGCGGCCGTTTCACCTCCGATGCTGCATCCTGGTCCTCTCCACCCGGCGGCCGTCCCACCACCGCTGCTGCATCCTGCTCTGGTCCACCCGGCGGCCGTCCCACCTCCGCTGCTGCCTCCTGCTCTGTTCCACCCGGCGGCTGCTCCACCTCCGATCCTGCCTCCTGCTCTGCTCCACCCGGCGGCCGTTCCACCTCCGCTGCTGCATCCTGCTCTGCAAAGCCAAGCAGCTGCTCCACCTCTCCACTCAGGGGCTGTTCCACCGCTGCTGCTGTGACCTGCTCTGTTGCACCTGTCCACTCAGCTGCTGTTCCACCGCTGCTGCCTCCTGGTCTGCTCCACCCGAATGCTGTTCCACCTCCACTGCTACCTCCTGCTCTGCTCCACATGGCTGCTCTTCCACCTCTCCACACGGCTGCTGTTCCACCTCTCCACTCAGCGGCTGTCCCACCTCCGATGCTGCATCCTGCTCTGCTCCACCCGGCGGCTGTCCCACCTCCGATGCTGCATCCTGGTCTGCTCCACTCGGCGGCTGTCCCACCTCCGATGCTGCATCCTGGTCTTCTCCACCCGGCGGCCGTCCCACCAATGCTGCTGCATCCTGCTCTGCAAAACCAAGCAGCTGCTCCACCTCTCCACTCAGGGGCTGTTCCACCGATGCTGCCTCCTGCTCTGCTCCACCCGAGTGCTGTTCCACCTCCGCTGCTGCATCCTACTCTGTTCCACCCGGCGGCTGTGTCACCCTTATCTCCTGCCTCCTGCTCTGCTCCACACGGCGGCCGTTCCACCTCCGATGCTGCATCCTGGTCCTCTCCACCCGGCGGCCGTCCCACCACCGCTGCTGCATCCTGCTCTGGTCCACCCGGCGGCCGTCCCACCTCCGCTGCTGCCTCCTGCTCTGTTCCACCCGGCGGCTGCTCCACCTCCGATCCTGCCTCCTGCTCTGCTCCACATGGCTGCTCTTCCACCTCTCCACACTGCTGCTGTTCCACCTCTCCACTCAGCGGCTGTCCCACCTCCGATGCTGCATCCTGCTCTGCTCCAGCCGGCGGCTGTCCCACCTCCGATGCTGCATCCTGCTCTGCTCCACCCGGCGGCCGTTCCATCTCCGCTGCTGCCTCCTGCTCTGCTCCACCCGGCGGCTGTTCCACCTCCGCTGCTGCATTCTGCTCTGTTCCACCTGTCGGCTGTTCCACCTCCGCTGCTGCATCCTGCTCTGCTCCACCCGGCGGCTGCTCCACCTCCGATGCTGCATCCTGCTCTGCTCCACCCGGCGGCTGTCCCACCTCCGCTGCTGCATCCTGCGATGCTCCACCCGGCGTCTGTTCCATCTCCGCTGCTGCCTCCTGCTTTGCTGCTGAGTACAGAGTTGGAGCAGCAGCTGTGTAGAGCATAGCAGGAGGTAGCAGTGGAGGTGGAACAGCATTCGGGTGGAGCAGAGCAGGAGGAAGCAGCGGTGGAAAAGCTGCTGAGTGGATAGGTGGAGCACCTCCGCTGCTGCATCCTGTTCTTCTCCACACGGCGGTTGTTCCAACTCCTCTGCTGCATGGTGTTCTGCTCCACACGGCGGCTGTCCCACCTCCGCTGCTGCCTCCTGCTCTGGTCCACCCGGAGGCTGTCCCACCTCCGCTGCTGCACCCTGCTCTGGTCCACCCGGAGGCTGTCCCACCTCCGCTGCTACAGCCTGCTCTTCTCCAACGGCGGCTGTACCACCTCCGATGCTGCATCCTGCTCTGCTCCACCCGGCGGCTGTTCCACCTCCGATCCTGCATCCTGTTCTGCTCCACCCGGCGGCCGTTCCATCTCCGCTGCTGCCTCCTGCTCTGCAAAAACCAAGCAGCTGCTCCACCTCTCCACTCAGGGGCTGTTCCACCGATGCTGCTGTGACCTGCTCTGTTCCACCTGTCCACTCAGCGGCTGTTCCACCGCTGCTGCCTCCTGCTCTGCTCCACCCGAGTGCTGTTCCACCTCCGATGCTGCATCCTGGTCCTCTCCACCCGGCGGCCGTCCCACCACCGCTGCTGCATCCTGCTCTGGTCCACCCGGCGGCCGTCCCACCTCCGCTGCTGCCTCCTGCTCTGTTCCACCCGGCGGCTGCTCCACCTCCGATGCTGCATCCTGGTCTTCTCCACCCGGCGGCCGTCCCACCACCGCTGCTGCATTCTGCTCTGCAAAAACCAAGCAGCTGCTCCACCTCTCCACTCAGGGGCTGTTCCACCGATGCTGCTGTGACCTGCTCTGTTCCACCTGTCCACTCAGCGGCTGTTCCACCGCTGCTGCCTCCTGCTCTGCTCTACCCGAGTGCTGTTCCACCTCCGATGCTGCATCCTGGTCCTCTCCACCCGGCGGCCGTCCCACCACCGCTGCTGCATCCTGCTCTGTTCCACCCGGCGGCTGCTCCACCTCCGATCCTGCCTCCTGCTCTGCTCCACCCGGCGGCCGTTCCACCTCCGCTGCTGCATCCTGCTCTGGAGCAGAGCAGGATGGGTGGAGCACCCGGCGGCTGTTCCATCTCCGCTGCTGCCTCCTGCTTTGCTGCTGAGTACAGAGTTGGAGCAGCAGCTGTGTAGAGCATAGCAGGAGGTAGCAGTGGAGGTGGAACAGCATTCGGGTGGAGCAGAGCAGGAGGAAGCAGCGGTGGAAAAGCTGCTGAGTGGATAGGTGGAGCACCTCCGCTGCTGCATCCTGTTCTTCTCCACACGGCGGTTGTTCCAACTCCTCTGCTGCATGGTGTTCTGCTCCACACGGCGGCTGTCCCACCTCCGCTGCTGCCTCCTGCTCTGGTCCACCCGGAGGCTGTCCCACCTCCGCTGCTGCACCCTGCTCTGGTCCACCCGGAGGCTGTCCCACCTCCGCTGCTACAGCCTGCTCTTCTCCAACGGCGGCTGTACCACCTCCGATGCTGCATCCTGCTCTGCTCCACCCGGCGGCTGTTCCACCTCCGATCCTGCATCCTGTTCTGCTCCACCCGGCGGCCATTCCATCTCCGCTGCTGCCTCCTGCTCTGCAAAAACCAAGCAGCTGCTCCACCTCTCCACTCAGGGGCTGTTCCACCGATGCTGCTGTGACCTGCTCTGTTCCACCTGTCCACTCAGCGGCTGTTCCACCGCTGCTGCCTCCTGCTCTGCTCCACCCGAGTGCTGTTCCACCTCCGATGCTGCATCCTGGTCCTCTCCACCCGGCGGCCGTCCCACCACCGCTGCTGCATCCTGCTCTGTTCCACCCGGCGGCTGCTCCACCTCCGATCCTGCCTCCTGCTCTGCTCCACCCGGCGGCCGTTCCACCTCCGCTGCTGCATCCTGCTCTGGAGCAGAGCAGGATGGGTGGAGCACCCGGCGGCTGTTCCACCTCCGCTGCTGCATTCTGCTCTGTTCCACCTGTCGGCTGTTCCACCTCCGCTGCTGCATCCTGCTCTGCTCCACCCGGCGGCTGTCCCACCTCCGCTGCTGCATCCTGCGATGCTCCACCCGGCGTCTGTTCCATCTCCGCTGCTGCCTCCTGCTTTGCTGCTGAGTACAGAGTTGGAGCAGCAACTGTGTAGAGCATAGCAGGAGGTAGCAGTGGAGGTGGAACAGCATTCGGGTGGAGCAGAGCAGGAGGAAGCAGCGGTGGAAAAGCTGCTGAGTGGATAGGTGGAGCACCTCCGCTGCTGCATCCTGTTCTTCTCCACACGGCGGTTGTTCCAACTCCTCTGCTGCATGGTGTTCTGCTCCACACGGCGGCTGTCCCACCTCCGCTGCTGCCTCCTGCTCTGGTCCACCCGGAGGCTGTCCCACCTCCGCTGCTGCACCCTGCTCTGGTCCACCCGGAGGCTGTCCCACCTCCGCTGCTACAGCCTGCTCTTCTCCAACGGCGGCTGTACCACCTCCGATGCTGCATCCTGCTCTGCTCCACCCGGCGGCTGTTCCACCTCCGATCCTGCATCCTGTTCTGCTCCACCCGGCGGCCGTTCCATCTCCGCTGCTGCCTCCTGCTCTGCAAAAACCAAGCAGCTGCTCCACCTCTCCACTCAGGGGCTGTTCCACCGATGCTGCTGTGACCTGCTCTGTTCCACCTGTCCACTCAGCGGCTGTTCCACCGCTGCTGCCTCCTGCTCTGCTCCACCCGAGTGCTGTTCCACCTCCGATGCTGCATCCTGGTCCTCTCCACCCGGCGGCCGTCCCACCACCGCTGCTGCATCCTGCTCTGTTCCACCCGGCGGCTGCTCCACCTCCGATCCTGCCTCCTGCTCTGCTCCACCCGGCGGCCGTTCCACCTCCGCTGCTGCATCCTGCTCTGGAGCAGAGCAGGATGGGTGGAGCACCCGGCGGCTGTTCCACCTCCGCTGCTGCATTCTGCTCTGTTCCACCTGTCGGCTGTTCCACCTCCGCTGCTGCATCCTGCTCTGCTCCACCCGGCGGCTGTCCCACCTCCGCTGCTGCATCCTGCGATGCTCCACCCGGCGTCTGTTCCATCTCCGCTGCTGCCTCCTGCTTTGCTGCTGAGTACAGAGTTGGAGCAGCAACTGTGTAGAGCATAGCAGGAGGTAGCAGTGGAGGTGGAACAGCATTCGGGTGGAGCAGAGCAGGAGGAAGCAGCGGTGGAAAAGCTGCTGAGTGGATAGGTGGAGCACCTCCGCTGCTGCATCCTGTTCTTCTCCACACGGCGGTTGTTCCAACTCCTCTGCTGCATGGTGTTCTGCTCCACACGGCGGCTGTCCCACCTCCGCTGCTGCCTCCTGCTCTGGTCCACCCGGAGGCTGTCCCACCTCCGCTGCTACAGCCTGCTCTTCTCCAACGGCGGCTGTACCATCTCCGATGCTGCATCCTGCTCTGCTCCACCCGGCGGCTGTTCCACCTCCGATCCTGCATCCTGTTCTGCTCCACCCGGCGGCCGTTCCATCTCCGCTGCTGCCTCCTGCTCTGCTCCACCCGGCGGCTGTGTCACCCTTACCTGCTGCCTCCTGCTCTGCTCCACCCGGCGGCCGTTCCATCTCCGCTGCTGCCTCCTGCTATGCTCCACCCGGCGGCCTTTCCATCTCCGCTGCTGCCTCTTGCTATGCTCCACCCGGCGGCTGTGTCACCCTTATCTGCTGCATCCTGCTCTGCTCCACCCGGCTGCTGTTCCACTTCCAATGCTACCTCCTGGTCTGCTCCACCCGGCGGCCGTCCCACCTCCGATGCTGCATCCTGGTCTTCTCCACCCGGCGGCCGTCCCACCACCGCTGCTGCATTCTGCTCTGCAAAAACCAAGCAGCTGCTCCACCTCTCCACTCAGGGGCTGTTCCACCGATGCTGCTGTGACCTGCTCTGTTCCACCTGTCCACTCAGCGGCTGTTCCACCGCTGCTGCCTCCTGCTCTGCTCTACCCGAGTGCTGTTCCACCTCCGATGCTGCATCCTGGTCCTCTCCACCCGGCGGCCGTCCCACCACCGCTGCTGCATCCTGCTCTGGTCCACCCGGCGGCCGTCCCACCTCCGCTGCTGCCTCCTGCTCTGTTCCACCCGGCGGCTGCTCCACCTCCGATCCTGCCTCCTGCTCTGCTCCACCCGGCGGCCGTTCCACCTCCGCTGCTGCATCCTGCTCTGCAAAACCAAGCAGCTGCTCCACCTCTCCACTCAGGGGCTGTTCCACCGCTGCTGCTGTGACCTGCTCTGTTGCACCTGTCCACTCAGCTGCTGTTCCACCGCTGCTGCCTCCTGGTCTGCTCCACCCGAATGCTGTTCCACCTCCACTGCTACCTCCTGCTCTGCTCCACATGGCTGCTCTTCCACCTCTCCACACGGCTGCTGTTCCACCTCTCCACTCAGCGGCTGTCCCACCTCCGATGCTGCATCCTGCTCTGCTCCACCCGGCGGCTGTCCCACCTCCGATGCTGCATCCTGGTCTGCTCCACTCGGCGGCTGTCCCACCTCCGATGCTGCATCCTGGTCTTCTCCACCCGGCGGCCGTCCCACCAACGCTGCTGCATCCTGCTCTGCAAAACCAAGCAGCTGCTCCACCTCTCCACTCAGGGGCTGTTCCACCGATGCTGCCTCCTGCTCTTCTCCACCCGAGTGCTGTTCCACCTCCGCTGCTGCATCCTACTCTGTTCCACCCGGCGGCTGTGTCACCCTTATCTCCTGCCTCCTGCTCTGCTCCACACGGCGGCTGTTCCACCTCCGATGCTGCATCCTGGTCCTCTCCACCCGGCGGCCGTCCCACCACCGCTGCTGCATCCTGCTCTGGTCCACCCGGCGGCCGTCCCACCTCCGCTGCTGCCTCCTGCTCTGTTCCACCCGGCGGCTGCTCCACCTCCGATCCTGCCTCCTGCTCTGCTCCACCCGGCTGCTGTTCCACTTCCAATGCTACCTCCTGCTCTGCTCCACACGGCGGCCGTTTCACCTCCGATGCTGCATCCTGGTCCTCTCCACCCGGCGGCCGTCCCACCACCGCTGCTGCATCCTGCTCTGGTCCACCCGGCGGCCGTCCCACCTCCGCTGCTGCCTCCTGCTCTGTTCCACCCGGCGGCTGCTCCACCTCCGATCCTGCCTCCTGCTCTGCTCCACCCGGCGGCCGTTCCACCTCCGCTGCTGCATCCTGCTCTGCAAAGCCAAGCAGCTGCTCCACCTCTCCACTCAGGGGCTGTTCCACCGCTGCTGCTGTGACCTGCTCTGTTGCACCTGTCCACTCAGCTGCTGTTCCACCGCTGCTGCCTCCTGGTCTGCTCCACCCGAATGCTGTTCCACCTCCACTGCTACCTCCTGCTCTGCTCCACATGGCTGCTCTTCCACCTCTCCACACGGCTGCTGTTCCACCTCTCCACTCAGCGGCTGTCCCACCTCCGATGCTGCATCCTGCTCTGCTCCACCCGGCGGCTGTCCCACCTCCGATGCTGCATCCTGGTCTGCTCCACTCGGCGGCTGTCCCACCTCCGATGCTGCATCCTGGTCTTCTCCACCCGGCGGCCGTCCCACCAATGCTGCTGCATCCTGCTCTGCAAAACCAAGCAGCTGCTCCACCTCTCCACTCAGGGGCTGTTCCACCGATGCTGCCTCCTGCTCTGCTCCACCCGAGTGCTGTTCCACCTCCGCTGCTGCATCCTACTCTGTTCCACCCGGCGGCTGTGTCACCCTTATCTCCTGCCTCCTGCTCTGCTCCACACGGCGGCCGTTCCACCTCCGATGCTGCATCCTGGTCCTCTCCACCCGGCGGCCGTCCCACCACCGCTGCTGCATCCTGCTCTGGTCCACCCGGCGGCCGTCCCACCTCCGCTGCTGCCTCCTGCTCTGTTCCACCCGGCGGCTGCTCCACCTCCGATCCTGCCTCCTGCTCTGCTCCACATGGCTGCTCTTCATCCTCTCCACACTGCTGCTGTTCCACCTCTCCACTCAGCGGCTGTCCCACCTCCGATGCTGCATCCTGCTCTGCTCCAGCCGGCGGCTGTCCCACCTCCGATGCTGCATCCTGCTCTGCTCCACCCGGCGGCCGTTCCATCTCCGCTGCTGCCTCCTGCTCTGCTCCACCCGGCGGCTGTTCCACCTCCGCTGCTGCATTCTGCTCTGTTCCACCTGTCGGCTGTTCCACCTCCGCTGCTGCATCCTGCTCTGCTCCACCCGGCGGCTGCTCCACCTCCGATGCTGCATCCTGCTCTGCTCCACCCGGCGGCTGTCCCACCTCCGCTGCTGCATCCTGCGATGCTCCACCCGGCGTCTGTTCCATCTCCGCTGCTGCCTCCTGCTTTGCTGCTGAGTACAGAGTTGGAGCAGCAGCTGTGTAGAGCATAGCAGGAGGTAGCAGTGGAGGTGGAACAGCATTCGGGTGGAGCAGAGCAGGAGGAAGCAGCGGTGGAAAAGCTGCTGAGTGGATAGGTGGAGCACCTCCGCTGCTGCATCCTGTTCTTCTCCACACGGCGGTTGTTCCAACTCCTCTGCTGCATGGTGTTCTGCTCCACACGGCGGCTGTCCCACCTCCGCTGCTGCCTCCTGCTCTGGTCCACCCGGAGGCTGTCCCACCTCCGCTGCTGCACCCTGCTCTGGTCCACCCGGAGGCTGTCCCACCTCTGCTGCTACAGCCTGCTCTTCTCCAACGGCGGCTGTACCACCTCCGATGCTGCATCCTGCTCTGCTCCACCCGGCGGCTGTTCCACCTCCGATCCTGCATCCTATTCTGCTCCACCCGGCGGCCGTTCCATCTCCGCTGCTGCCTCCTGCTGTGCTCCACCCGGCGGCTGTGTCACCCTTACCTGCTGCCTCCTGCTCTGCTCCACCCGGCGGCCGTTCCATCTCCGCTGCTGCCTCCTGCTATGCTCCACCCGGCGGCCGTTCCATCTCCGCTGCTGCCTCCTGCTATGCTCCACCCGGCGGCTGTGTCACCCTTATCTGCTGCATCCTGCTCTGCTCCACCCGGCTGCTGTTCCACTTCCAATGCTACCTCCTGCTCTGCTCCACACGGCGGCCGTTTCACCTCCGATGCTGCATCCTGGTCCTCTCCACCCGGCGGCCGTCCCACCACCGCTGCTGCATCCTGCTCTGGTCCACCCGGCGGCCGTCCCACCTCCGCTGCTGCCTCCTGCTCTGTTCCACCCGGCGGCTGCTCCACCTCCGATCCTGCCTCCTGCTCTGCTCCACCCGGCGGCCGTTCCACCTCCGCTGCTGCATCCTGCTCTGCAAAGCCAAGCAGCTGCTCCACCTCTCCACTCAGGGGCTGTTCCACCGCTGCTGCTGTGACCTGCTCTGTTGCACCTGTCCACTCAGCTGCTGTTCCACCGCTGCTGCCTCCTGGTCTGCTCCACCCGAATGCTGTTCCACCTCCACTGCTACCTCCTGCTCTGCTCCACATGGCTGCTCTTCCACCTCTCCACACGGCTGCTGTTCCACCTCTCCACTCAGCGGCTGTCCCACCTCCGATGCTGCATCCTGCTCTGCTCCACCCGGCGGCTGTCCCACCTCCGATGCTGCATCCTGGTCTGCTCCACTCGGCGGCTGTCCCACCTCCGATGCTGCATCCTGGTCTTCTCCACCCGGCGGCCGTCCCACCAATGCTGCTGCATCCTGCTCTGCAAAACCAAGCAGCTGCTCCACCTCTCCACTCAGGGGCTGTTCCACCGATGCTGCCTCCTGCTCTGCTCCACCCGAGTGCTGTTCCACCTCCGCTGCTGCATCCTACTCTGTTCCACCCGGCGGCTGTGTCACCCTTATCTCCTGCCTCCTGCTCTGCTCCACACGGCGGCCGTTCCACCTCCGATGCTGCATCCTGGTCCTCTCCACCCGGCGGCCGTCCCACCACCGCTGCTGCATCCTGCTCTGGTCCACCCGGCGGCCGTCCCACCTCCGCTGCTGCCTCCTGCTCTGTTCCACCCGGCGGCTGCTCCACCTCCGATCCTGCCTCCTGCTCTGCTCCACATGGCTGCTCTTCATCCTCTCCACACTGCTGCTGTTCCACCTCTCCACTCAGCGGCTGTCCCACCTCCGATGCTGCATCCTGCTCTGCTCCACCCGGCGGCCGTTCCATCTCCGCTGCTGCCTCCTGCTCTGCTCCACCCGGCGGCTGTTCCACCTCCGCTGCTGCATTCTGCTCTGTTCCACCTGTCGGCTGTTCCACCTCCGCTGCTGCATCCTGCTCTGCTCCACCCGGCGGCTGCTCCACCTCCGATGCTGCATCCTGCTCTGCTCCACCCGGCGGCTGTCCCACCTCCGCTGCTGCATCCTGCGATGCTCCACCCGGCGTCTGTTCCATCTCCGCTGCTGCCTCCTGCTTTGCTGCTGAGTACAGAGTTGGAGCAGCAGCTGTGTAGAGCATAGCAGGAGGTAGCAGTGGAGGTGGAACAGCATTCGGGTGGAGCAGAGCAGGAGGAAGCAGCGGTGGAAAAGCTGCTGAGTGGATAGGTGGAGCACCTCCGCTGCTGCATCCTGTTCTTCTCCACACGGCGGTTGTTCCAACTCCTCTGCTGCATGGTGTTCTGCTCCACACGGCGGCTGTCCCACCTCCGCTGCTGCCTCCTGCTCTGGTCCACCCGGAGGCTGTCCCACCTCCGCTGCTGGACCCTGCTCTGGTCCACCCGGAGGCTGTCCCACCTCTGCTGCTACAGCCTGCTCTTCTCCAACGGCGGCTGTACCACCTCCGATGCTGCATCCTGCTCTGCTCCACCCGGCGGCTGTTCCACCTCCGATCCTGCATCCTGTTCTGCTCCACCCGGCGGCCGTTCCATCTCCGCTGCTGCCTCCTGCTGTGCTCCACCCGGCGGCTGTGTCACCCTTACCTGCTGCCTCCTGCTCTGCTCCACCCGGCGGCCGTTCCATCTCCGCTGCTGCCTCCTGCTATGCTCCACCCGGCGGCCGTTCCATCTCCGCTGCTGCCTCCTGCTATGCTCCACCCGGCGGCTGTGTCACCCTTATCTGCTGCATCCTGCTCTGCTCCACCCGGCTGCTGTTCCACTTCCAATGCTACCTCCTGCTCTGCTCCACACGGCGGCCGTTTCACCTCCGATGCTGCATCCTGGTCCTCTCCACCCGGCGGCCGTCCCACCACCGCTGCTGCATCCTGCTCTGGTCCACCCGGCGGCCGTCCCACCTCCGCTGCTGCCTCCTGCTCTGTTCCACCCGGCGGCTGCTCCACCTCCGATCCTGCCTCCTGCTCTGCTCCACCCCGCGGCCGTTCCACCTCCGCTGCTGCATCCTGCTCTGCAAAGCCAAGCAGCTGCTCCACCTCTCCACTCAGGGGCTGTTCCACCGCTGCTGCTGTGACCTGCTCTGTTGCACCTGTCCACTCAGCTGCTGTTCCACCGCTGCTGCCTCCTGGTCTGCTCCACCCGAATGCTGTTCCACCTCCACTGCTACCTCCTGCTCTGCTCCACATGGCTGCTCTTCCACCTCTCCACACGGCTGCTGTTCCACCTCTCCACTCAGCGGCTGTCCCACCTCCGATGCTGCATCCTGCTCTGCTCCACCCGGCGGCTGTCCCACCTCCGATGCTGCATCCTGGTCTGCTCCACTCGGCGGCTGTCCCACCTCCGATGCTGCATCCTGGTCTTCTCCACCCGGCGGCCGTCCCACCAATGCTGCTGCATCCTGCTCTGCAAAACCAAGCAGCTGCTCCACCTCTCCACTCAGGGGCTGTTCCACCGATGCTGCCTCCTGCTCTGCTCCACCCGAGTGCTGTTCCACCTCCGCTGCTGCATCCTACTCTGTTCCACCCGGCGGCTGTGTCACCCTTATCTCCTGCCTCCTGCTCTGCTCCACACGGCGGCCGTTCCACCTCCGATGCTGCATCCTGGTCCTCTCCACCCGGCGGCCGTCCCACCACCGCTGCTGCATCCTGCTCTGGTCCACCCGGCGGCCGTCCCACCTCCGCTGCTGCCTCCTGCTCTGTTCCACCCGGCGGCTGCTCCACCTCCGATCCTGCCTCCTGCTCTACTCCACCCGGCGGCCGTTCCACCTCCGCTGCTGCATCCTGCTCTGCAAAACCAAGCAGCTGCTCCACCTCTCCACTCAGGGGCTGTTCCACCGCTGCTGCTGTGACCTGCTCTGTTGCACCTGTCCACTCAGCTGCTGTTCCACCGCTGCTGCCTCCTGGTCTGCTCCACCCGAATGCTGTTCCACCTCCACTGCTACCTCCTGCTCTGCTCCACATGGCTGCTCTTCCACCTCTCCACACGGCTGCTGTTCCACCTCTCCACTCAGCGGCTGTCCCACCTCCGATGCTGCATCCTGCTCTGCTCCACCCGGCGGCTGTCCCACCTCCGATGCTGCATCCTGGTCTGCTCCACTCGGCGGCTGTTCCACCTCCGCTGCTGCATCCTACTCTGTTCCACCCGGCGGCTGTGTCACCCTTATCTCCTGCCTCCTGCTCTGCTCCACACGGCGGCCGTTCCACCTCCGATGCTGCATCCTGGTCCTCTCCACCCGGCGGCCGTCCCACCACCGCTGCTGCATCCTGCTCTGGTCCACCCGGCGGCCGTCCCACCTCCGCTGCTGCCTCCTGCTCTGTTCCACCCGGCGGCTGCTCCACCTCCGATCCTGCCTCCTGCTCTGCTCCACATGGCTGCTCTTCCACCTCTCCACACTGCTGCTGTTCCACCTCTCCACTCAGCGGCTGTCCCACCTCCGATGCTGCATCCTGCTCTGCTCCAGCCGGCGGCTGTCCCACCTCCGATGCTGCATCCTGATCTGCTCCACCCGGCGGCCGTTCCATCTCCGCTGCTACCTCCTGCTCTGCTCCACCCGGCGGCTGTTCCACCTCCGCTGCTGCATTCTGCTCTGTTCCACCTGTCGGCTGTTCCACCTCCGCTGCTGCATCCTTCTCTGCTCCACCCGGCGGCTGCTCCACCTCCGATGCTGCATCCTGCTCTGCTCCACCCGGCGGCTGTCCCACCTCCGCTGCTGCATCCTGCGATGCTCCACCCGGCGTCTGTTCCATCTCCGCTGCTGCCTCCTGCTTTGCTGCTGAGTACAGAGTTGGAGCAGCAGCTGTGTAGAGCATAGCAGGAGGTAGCAGTGGAGGTGGAACAGCATTCGGGTGGAGCAGAGCAGGAGGAAGCAGCGGTGGAAAAGCTGCTGAGTGGATAGGTGGAGCACCTCCGCTGCTGCATCCTGTTCTGCTCCACACGGCGGCTGTCCCACCTCCGCTGCTGCCTCCTGCTCTGGTCCACCCGGAGGCTGTCCCACCTCCGCTGCTACAGCCTGCTCTTCTCCAACGGCGGCTGTACCACCTCCGATGCTGCATCCTGCTCTGCTCCACCCGGCGGCTGTTCCACCTCCGATCCTGCATCCTGTTCTGCTCCACCCGGCGGCCGTTCCATCTCCGCTGCTGCCTCCTGCTCTGCTCCACCCGGCGGCTGTGTCACCCTTACCTGCTGCCTCCTGCTCTGCTCCACCCGGCGGCCGTTCCATCTACGCTGCTGCCTCCTGCTATGCTCCACCCGGCGGCTGTTCCACCTCCGAAGCTGCATCCTGCTCTGCTCCACCCGGCGGCCGTTCCACCTCCGATGCTGCATCCTGCTCTGCTCCACCCGGCGGCCATCCCACCTCCGCTGCTGCCTCCTGCTCTGCTCCACCTCCGATGCTGCATCCTGCTCTGCTCCACCCGGCCGCTGTCCCACCTCCGCTGCTTCCTCCTGCTCTGCTCCACCCGGCGTCTGTTCCATCTCCGCTGCTGCCTCCTGCTTTGCTGCTGAGTAGAGAGTTGGAGCAGCAGCTGTGTAGAGCATAGCAGGAGGTAGCAGTGGAGGTGGAACAGCATTCGGGTGGAGCAGAGCAGGAGGAAGCAGCGGTGGAAAAGCTGCTGAGTGGATAGGTGGAGCACCTCCGCTGCTGCATCCTGTTCTTCTCCACACGGCGGTTGTTCCAACTCCTCTGCTGCATGGTGTTCTGCTCCACACGGCGGCTGTCCCACCTCCGCTGCTGCCTCCTGCTCTGCTCCACATGGCTGCTCTTCCACCTCTCCACACGGCTGCTGTTCCACCTCTCCACTCAGCGGCTGTCCCACCTCCGATGCTGCATCCTGCTCTGCTCCACCCGGCGGCTGTCCCACCTCCGATGCTGCATCCTGGTCTGCTCCACTCGGCGGCTGTCCCACCTCCGATGCTGCATCCTGGTCTTCTCCACCCGGCGGCGGTCCCACCAATGCTGCTGCATCCTGCTCTGCAAAACCAAGCAGCTGCTCCACCTCTCCACTCAGGGGCTGTTCCACCGATGCTGCCTCCTGCTCTGCTTCACCCGAGTGCTGTTCCACCTCCGCTGCTGCATCCTACTCTGTTCCACCCGGCGGCTGTGTCACCCTTATCTCCTGCCTCCTGCTCTGCTCCACACGGCGGCCGTTCCACCTCCGATGCTGCATCCTGGTCCTCTCCACCCGGCGGCCGTCCCACCACCGCTGCTGCATCCTGCTCTGGTCCACCCGGCGGCCGTCCCACCTCCGCTGCTGCCTCCTGCTCTGTTCCACCCGGCGGCTGCTCCACCTCCGATCCTGCCTCCTGCTCTGCTCCACATGGCTGCTCTTCATCCTCTCCACACTGCTGCTGTTCCACCTCTCCACTCAGCGGCTGTCCCACCTCCGATGCTGCATCCTGCTCTGCTCCAGCCGGCGGCTGTCCCACCTCTGCTGCTACAGCCTGCTCTTCTCCAACGGCGGCTGTACCACCTCCGATGCTGCATCCTGCTCTGCTCCACCCGGCGGCTGTTCCACCTCCGATCCTGCATCCTGTTCTGCTCCACCCGGCGGCCGTTCCATCTCCGCTGCTGCCTCCTGCTGTGCTCCACCCGGCGGCTGTGTCACCCTTACCTGCTGCCTCCTGCTCTGCTCCACCCGGCGGCCGTTCCATCTCCGCTGCTGCCTCCTGCTATGCTCCACCCGGCGGCCGTTCCATCTCCGCTGCTGCCTCCTGCTATGCTCCACCCGGCGGCTGTGTCACCCTTATCTGCTGCATCCTGCTCTGCTCCACCCGGCTGCTGTTCCACTTCCAATGCTACCTCCTGCTCTGCTCCACACGGCGGCCGTTTCACCTCCGATGCTGCATCCTGGTCCTCTCCACCCGGCGGCCGTCCCACCACCGCTGCTGCATCCTACTCTGGTCCACCCGGCGGCCGTCCCACCTCCGCTGCTGCCTCCTGCTCTGTTCCACCCGGCGGCTGCTCCACCTCCGATCCTGCCTCCTGCTCTGCTCCACCCGGCGGCCGTTCCACCTCCGCTGCTGCATCCTGCTCTGCAAAGCCAAGCAGCTGCTCCACCTCTCCACTCAGGGGCTGTTCCACCGCTGCTGCTGTGACCTGCTCTGTTGCACCTGTCCACTCAGCTGCTGTTCCACCGCTGCTGCCTCCTGGTCTGCTCCACCCGAATGCTGTTCCACCTCCACTGCTACCTCCTGCTCTGCTCCACATGGCTGCTCTTCCACCTCTCCACACGGCTGCTGTTCCACCTCTCCACTCAGCGGCTGTCCCACCTCCGATGCTGCATCCTGCTCTGCTCCACCCGGCGGCTGTCCCACCTCCGATGCTGCATCCTGGTCTGCTCCACTCGGCGGCTGTCCCACCTCCGATGCTGCATCCTGGTCTTCTCCACCCGGCGGCCGTCCCACCAATGCTGCTGCATCCTGCTCTGCAAAACCAAGCAGCTGCTCCACCTCTCCACTCAGGGGCTGTTCCACCGATGCTGCCTCCTGCTCTGCTCCACCCGAGTGCTGTTCCACCTCCGCTGCTGCATCCTACTCTGTTCCACCCGGCGGCTGTGTCACCCTTATCTCCTGCCTCCTGCTCTGCTCCACACGGCGGCCGTTCCACCTCCGATGCTGCATCCTGGTCCTCTCCACCCGGCGGCCGTCCCACCACCGCTGCTGCATCCTGCTCTGGTCCACCCGGCGGCCGTCCCACCTCCGCTGCTGCCTCCTGCTCTGTTCCACCCGGCGGCTGCTCCACCTCCGATCCTGCCTCCTGCTCTGCTCCACATGGCTGCTCTTCCACCTCTCCACACTGCTGCTGTTCCACCTCTCCACTCAGCGGCTGTCCCACCTCCGATGCTGCATCCTGCTCTGCTCCAGCCGGCGGCTGTCCCACCTCCGATGCTGCATCCTGCTCTGCTCCACCCGGCGGCCGTTCCATCTCCGCTGCTGCCTCCTGCTCTGCTCCACCCGGCGGCTGTTCCACCTCCGCTGCTGCATTCTGCTCTGTTCCACCTGTCGGCTGTTCCACCTCCGCTGCTGCATCCTGCTCTGCTCCACCCGGCGGCTGCTCCACCTCCGATGCTGCATCCTGCTCTGCTCCACCCGGCGGCTGTCCCACCTCCGCTGCTGCATCCTGCGATGCTCCACCCGGCGTCTGTTCCATCTCCGCTGCTGCCTCCTGCTTTGCTGCTGAGTACAGAGTTGGAGCAGCAGCTGTGTAGAGCATAGCAGGAGGTAGCAGTGGAGGTGGAACAGCATTCGGGTGGAGCAGAGCAGGAGGAAGCAGCGGTGGAAAAGCTGCTGAGTGGATAGGTGGAGCACCTCCGCTGCTGCATCCTGTTCTTCTCCACACGGCGGTTGTTCCAACTCCTCTGCTGCATGGTGTTCTGCTCCACACGGCGGCTGTCCCACCTCCGCTGCTGCCTCCTGCTCTGGTCCACCCGGAGGCTGTCCCACCTCCGCTGCTGCACCCTGCTCTGGTCCACCCGGAGGCTGTCCCACCTCCGCTGCTACAGCCTGCTCTTCTCCAACGGCGGCTGTACCACCTCCGATGCTGCATCCTGCTCTGCTCCACCCGGCGGCTGTTCCACCTCCGATCCTGCATCCTGTTCTGCTCCACCCGGCGGCCGTTCCATCTCCGCTGCTGCCTCCTGCTCTGCAAAAACCAAGCAGCTGCTCCACCTCTCCACTCAGGGGCTGTTCCACCGATGCTGCTGTGACCTGCTCTGTTCCACCTGTCCACTCAGCGGCTGTTCCACCGCTGCTGCCTCCTGCTCTGCTCCACCCGAGTGCTGTTCCACCTCCGATGCTGCATCCTGGTCCTCTCCACCCGGCGGCTGTCCCACCACCGCTGCTGCATCCTGCTCTGGTCCACCCGGCGGCCGTCCCACCTCCGCTGCTGCCTCCTGCTCTGTTCCACCCGGCGGCTGCTCCACCTCCGATGCTGCATCCTGGTCTTCTCCACCCGGCGGCCGTCCCACCACCGCTGCTGCATTCTGCTCTGCAAAAACCAAGCAGCTGCTCCACCTCTCCACTCAGGGGCTGTTCCACCGATGCTGCTGTGACCTGCTCTGTTCCACCTGTCCACTCAGCGGCTGTTCCACCGCTGCTGCCTCCTGCTCTGCTCTACCCGAGTGCTGTTCCACCTCCGATGCTGCATCCTGGTCCTCTCCACCCGGCGGCCGTCCCACCACCGCTGCTGCATCCTGCTCTGTTCCACCCGGCGGCTGCTCCACCTCCGCTGCTGCATCCTGCTCTGGAGCAGAGCAGGATGGGTGGAGCACCCGGCGGCTGTTCCATCTCCGCTGCTGCCTCCTGCTTTGCTGCTGAGTACAGAGTTGGAGCAGCAGCTGTGTAGAGCATAGCAGGAGGTAGCAGTGGAGGTGGAACAGCATTCGGGTGGAGCAGAGCAGGAGGAAGCAGCGGTGGAAAAGCTGCTGAGTGGATAGGTGGAGCACCTCCGCTGCTGCATCCTGTTCTTCTCCACACGGCGGTTGTTCCAACTCCTCTGCTGCATGGTGTTCTGCTCCACACGGCGGCTGTCCCACCTCCGCTGCTGCCTCCTGCTCTGGTCCACCCGGAGGCTGTCCCACCTCCGCTGCTGCACCCTGCTCTGGTCCACCCGGAGGCTGTCCCACCTCCGCTGCTACAGCCTGCTCTTCTCCAACGGCGGCTGTACCACCTCCGATGCTGCATCCTGCTCTGCTCCACCCGGCGGCTGTTCCACCTCCGATCCTGCATCCTGTTCTGCTCCACCCGGCGGCCGTTCCATCTCCGCTGCTGCCTCCTGCTCTGCAAAAACCAAGCAGCTGCTCCACCTCTCCACTCAGGGGCTGTTCCACCGATGCTGCTGTGACCTGCTCTGTTCCACCTGTCCACTCAGCGGCTGTTCCACCGCTGCTGCCTCCTGCTCTGCTCCACCCGAGTGCTGTTCCACCTCCGATGCTGCATCCTGGTCCTCTCCACCCGGCGGCCGTCCCACCACCGCTGCTGCATCCTGCTCTGTTCCACCCGGCGGCTGCTCCACCTCCGATCCTGCCTCCTGCTCTGCTCCACCCGGCGGCCGTTCCACCTCCGCTGCTGCATCCTGCTCTGGAGCAGAGCAGGATGGGTGGAGCACCCGGCGGCTGTTCCACCTCCGCTGCTGCATTCTGCTCTGTTCCACCTGTCGGCTGTTCCACCTCCGCTGCTGCATCCTGCTCTGCTCCACCCGGCGGCTGTCCCACCTCCGCTGCTGCATCCTGCGATGCTCCACCCGGCGTCTGTTCCATCTCCGCTGCTGCCTCCTGCTTTGCTGCTGAGTACAGAGTTGGAGCAGCAACTGTGTAGAGCATAGCAGGAGGTAGCAGTGGAGGTGGAACAGCATTCGGGTGGAGCAGAGCAGGAGGAAGCAGCGGTGGAAAAGCTGCTGAGTGGATAGGTGGAGCACCTCCGCTGCTGCATCCTGTTCTTCTCCACACGGCGGTTGTTCCAACTCCTCTGCTGCATGGTGTTCTGCTCCACACGGCGGCTGTCCCACCTCCGCTGCTGCCTCCTGCTCTGGTCCACCCGGAGGCTGTCCCACCTCCGCTGCTGCACCCTGCTCTGGTCCACCCGGAGGCTGTCCCACCTCCGCTGCTGCATCCTGGTCTGCTCCACTCGGCGGCTGTCCCACCTCCGATGCTGCATCCTGGTCTTCTCCACCCGGCGGCCGTCCCACCAACGCTGCTGCATCCTGCTCTGCAAAACCAAGCAGCTGCTCCACCTCTCCACTCAGGGGCTGTTCCACCGATGCTGCCTCCTGCTCTTCTCCACCCGAGTGCTGTTCCACCTCCGCTGCTGCATCCTACTCTGTTCCACCCGGCGGCTGTGTCACCCTTATCTCCTGCCTCCTGCTCTGCTCCACACGGCGGCTGTTCCACCTCCGATGCTGCATCCTGGTCCTCTCCACCCGGCGGCCGTCCCACCACCGCTGCTGCATCCTGCTCTGGTCCACCCGGCGGCCGTCCCACCTCCGCTGCTGCCTCCTGCTCTGTTCCACCCGGCGGCTGCTCCACCTCCGATCCTGCCTCCTGCTCTGCTCCACCCGGCTGCTGTTCCACTTCCAATGCTACCTCCTGCTCTGCTCCACACGGCGGCCGTTTCACCTCCGATGCTGCATCCTGGTCCTCTCCACCCGGCGGCCGTCCCACCACCGCTGCTGCATCCTGCTCTGGTCCACCCGGCGGCCGTCCCACCTCCGCTGCTGCCTCCTGCTCTGTTCCACCCGGCGGCTGCTCCACCTCCGATCCTGCCTCCTGCTCTGCTCCACCCGGCGGCCGTTCCACCTCCGCTGCTGCATCCTGCTCTGCAAAGCCAAGCAGCTGCTCCACCTCTCCACTCAGGGGCTGTTCCACCGCTGCTGCTGTGACCTGCTCTGTTGCACCTGTCCACTCAGCTGCTGTTCCACCGCTGCTGCCTCCTGGTCTGCTCCACCCGAATGCTGTTCCACCTCCACTGCTACCTCCTGCTCTGCTCCACATGGCTGCTCTTCCACCTCTCCACACGGCTGCTGTTCCACCTCTCCACTCAGCGGCTGTCCCACCTCCGATGCTGCATCCTGCTCTGCTCCACCCGGCGGCTGTCCCACCTCCGATGCTGCATCCTGGTCTGCTCCACTCGGCGGCTGTCCCACCTCCGATGCTGCATCCTGGTCTTCTCCACCCGGCGGCCGTCCCACCAATGCTGCTGCATCCTGCTCTGCAAAACCAAGCAGCTGCTCCACCTCTCCACTCAGGGGCTGTTCCACCGATGCTGCCTCCTGCTCTGCTCCACCCGAGTGCTGTTCCACCTCCGCTGCTGCATCCTACTCTGTTCCACCTGGCGGCTGTGTCACCCTTATCTCCTGCCTCCTGCTCTGCTCCACACGGCGGCCGTTCCACCTCCGATGCTGCATCCTGGTCCTCTCCACCCGGCGGCCGTCCCACCACCGCTGCTGCATCCTGCTCTGGTCCACCCGGCGGCCGTCCCACCTCCGCTGCTGCCTCCTGCTCTGTTCCACCCGGCGGCTGCTCCACCTCCGATCCTGCCTCCTGCTCTGCTCCACATGGCTGCTCTTCATCCTCTCCACACTGCTGCTGTTCCACCTCTCCACTCAGCGGCTGTCCCACCTCCGATGCTGCATCCTGCTCTGCTCCAGCCGGCGGCTGTCCCACCTCCGATGCTGCATCCTGCTCTGCTCCACCCGGCGGCCGTTCCATCTCCGCTGCTGCCTCCTGCTCTGCTCCACCCGGCGGCTGTTCCACCTCCGCTGCTGCATTCTGCTCTGTTCCACCTGTCGGCTGTTCCACCTCCGCTGCTGCATCCTGCTCTGCTCCACCCGGCGGCTGCTCCACCTCCGATGCTGCATCCTGCTCTGCTCCACCCGGCGGCTGTCCCACCTCCGCTGCTGCATCCTGCGATGCTCCACCCGGCGTCTGTTCCATCTCCGCTGCTGCCTCCTGCTTTGCTGCTGAGTACAGAGTTGGAGCAGCAGCTGTGTAGAGCATAGCAGGAGGTAGCAGTGGAGGTGGAACAGCATTCGGGTGGAGCAGAGCAGGAGGAAGCAGCGGTGGAAAAGCTGCTGAGTGGATAGGTGGAGCACCTCCGCTGCTGCATCCTGTTCTTCTCCACACGGCGGTTGTTCCAACTCCTCTGCTGCATGGTGTTCTGCTCCACACGGCGGCTGTCCCACCTCCGCTGCTGCCTCCTGCTCTGGTCCACCCGGAGGCTGTCCCACCTCCGCTGCTGCACCCTGCTCTGGTCCACCCGGAGGCTGTCCCACCTCTGCTGCTACAGCCTGCTCTTCTCCAACGGCGGCTGTACCACCTCCGATGCTGCATCCTGCTCTGCTCCACCCGGCGGCTGTTCCACCTCCGATCCTGCATCCTGTTCTGCTCCACCCGGCGGCCGTTCCATCTCCGCTGCTGCCTCCTGCTGTGCTCCACCCGGCGGCTGTGTCACCCTTACCTGCTGCCTCCTGCTCTGCTCCACCCGGCGGCCGTTCCATCTCCGCTGCTGCCTCCTGCTATGCTCCACCCGGCGGCCGTTCCATCTCCGCTGCTGCCTCCTGCTATGCTCCACCCGGCGGCTGTGTCACCCTTATCTGCTGCATCCTGCTCTGCTCCACCCGGCTGCTGTTCCACTTCCAATGCTACCTCCTGCTCTGCTCCACACGGCGGCCGTTTCACCTCCGATGCTGCATCCTGGTCCTCTCCACCCGGCGGCCGTCCCACCACCGCTGCTGCATCCTGCTCTGGTCCACCCGGCGGCCGTCCCACCTCCGCTGCTGCCTCCTGCTCTGTTCCACCCGGCGGCTGCTCCACCTCCGATCCTGCCTCCTGCTCTGCTCCACCCGGCGGCCGTTCCACCTCCGCTGCTGCATCCTGCTCTGCAAAGCCAAGCAGCTGCTCCACCTCTCCACTCAGGGGCTGTTCCACCGCTGCTGCTGTGACCTGCTCTGTTGCACCTGTCCACTCAGCTGCTGTTCCACCGCTGCTGCCTCCTGGTCTGCTCCACCCGAATGCTGTTCCACCTCCACTGCTACCTCCTGCTCTGCTCCACATGGCTGCTCTTCCACCTCTCCACACGGCTGCTGTTCCACCTCTCCACTCAGCGGCTGTCCCACCTCCGATGCTGCATCCTGCTCTGCTCCACCCGGCGGCTGTCCCACCTCCGATGCTGCATCCTGGTCTGCTCCACTCGGCGGCTGTCCCACCTCCGATGCTGCATCCTGGTCTTCTCCACCCGGCGGCCGTCCCACCAATGCTGCTGCATCCTGCTCTGCAAAACCAAGCAGCTGCTCCACCTCTCCACTCAGGGGCTGTTCCACCGATGCTGCCTCCTGCTCTGCTCCACCCGAGTGCTGTTCCACCTCCGCTGCTGCATCCTACTCTGTTCCACCCGGCGGCTGTGTCACCCTTATCTCCTGCCTCCTGCTCTGCTCCACACGGCGGCCGTTCCACCTCCGATGCTGCATCCTGGTCCTCTCCACCCGGCGGCCGTCCCACCACCGCTGCTGCATCCTGCTCTGGTCCACCCGGCGGCCGTCCCACCTCCGCTGCTGCCTCCTGCTCTGTTCCACCCGGCGGCTGCTCCACCTCCGATCCTGCCTCCTGCTCTGCTCCACATGGCTGCTCTTCCACCTCTCCACACTGCTGCTGTTCCACCTCTCCACTCAGCGGCTGTCCCACCTCCGATGCTGCATCCTGCTCTGCTCCAGCCGGCGGCTGTCCCACCTCCGATGCTGCATCCTGCTCTGCTCCACCCGGCGGCCGTTCCATCTCCGCTGCTGCCTCCTGCTCTGCTCCACCCGGCGGCTGTTCCACCTCCGCTGCTGCATTCTGCTCTGTTCCACCTGTCGGCTGTTCCACCTCCGCTGCTGCATCCTGCTCTGCTCCACCCGGCGGCTGCTCCACCTCCGATGCTGCATCCTGCTCTGCTCCACCCGGCGGCTGTCCCACCTCCGCTGCTGCATCCTGCGATGCTCCACCCGGCGTCTGTTCCATCTCCGCTGCTGCCTCCTGCTTTGCTGCTGAGTACAGAGTTGGAGCAGCAGCTGTGTAGAGCATAGCAGGAGGTAGCAGTGGAGGTGGAACAGCATTCGGGTGGAGCAGAGCAGGAGGAAGCAGCGGTGGAAAAGCTGCTGAGTGGATAGGTGGAGCACCTCCGCTGCTGCATCCTGTTCTTCTCCACACGGCGGTTGTTCCAACTCCTCTGCTGCATGGTGTTCTGCTCCACACGGCGGCTGTCCCACCTCCGCTGCTGCCTCCTGCTCTGGTCCACCCGGAGGCTGTCCCACCTCCGCTGCTGCACCCTGCTCTGGTCCACCCGGAGGCTGTCCCACCTCCGCTGCTACAGCCTGCTCTTCTCCAACGGCGGCTGTACCACCTCCGATGCTGCATCCTGCTCTGCTCCACCCGGCGGCTGTTCCACCTCCGATCCTGCATCCTGTTCTGCTCCACCCGGCGGCCGTTCCATCTCCGCTGCTGCCTCCTGCTCTGCAAAAACCAAGCAGCTGCTCCACCTCTCCACTCAGGGGCTGTTCCACCGATGCTGCTGTGACCTGCTCTGTTCCACCTGTCCACTCAGCGGCTGTTCCACCGCTGCTGCCTCCTGCTCTGCTCCACCCGAGTGCTGTTCCACCTCCGATGCTGCATCCTGGTCCTCTCCACCCGGCGGCCGTCCCACCACCGCTGCTGCATCCTGCTCTGGTCCACCCGGCGGCCGTCCCACCTCCGCTGCTGCCTCCTGCTCTGTTCCACCCGGCGGCTGCTCCACCTCCGATGCTGCATCCTGGTCTTCTCCACCCGGCGGCCGTCCCACCACCGCTGCTGCATTCTGCTCTGCAAAAACCAAGCAGCTGCTCCACCTCTCCACTCAGGGGCTGTTCCACCGATGCTGCTGTGACCTGCTCTGTTCCACCTGTCCACTCAGCGGCTGTTCCACCGCTGCTGCCTCCTGCTCTGCTCTACCCGAGTGCTGTTCCACCTCCGATGCTGCATCCTGGTCCTCTCCACCCGGCGGCCGTCCCACCACCGCTGCTGCATCCTGCTCTGTTCCACCCGGCGGCTGCTCCACCTCCGATCCTGCCTCCTGCTCTGCTCCACCCGGCGGCCGTTCCACCTCCGCTGCTGCATCCTGCTCTGGAGCAGAGCAGGATGGGTGGAGCACCCGGCGGCTGTTCCATCTCCGCTGCTGCCTCCTGCTTTGCTGCTGAGTACAGAGTTGGAGCAGCAGCTGTGTAGAGCATAGCAGGAGGTAGCAGTGGAGGTGGAACAGCATTCGGGTGGAGCAGAGCAGGAGGAAGCAGCGGTGGAAAAGCTGCTGAGTGGATAGGTGGAGCACCTCCGCTGCTGCATCCTGTTCTTCTCCACACGGCGGTTGTTCCAACTCCTCTGCTGCATGGTGTTCTGCTCCACACGGCGGCTGTCCCACCTCCGCTGCTGCCTCCTGCTCTGGTCCACCCGGAGGCTGTCCCACCTCCGCTGCTGCACCCTGCTCTGGTCCACCCGGAGGCTGTCCCACCTCCGCTGCTACAGCCTGCTCTTCTCCAACGGCGGCTGTACCACCTCCGATGCTGCATCCTGCTCTGCTCCACCCGGCGGCTGTTCCACCTCCGATCCTGCATCCTGTTCTGCTCCACCCGGCGGCCGTTCCATCTCCGCTGCTGCCTCCTGCTCTGCAAAAACCAAGCAGCTGCTCCACCTCTCCACTCAGGGGCTGTTCCACCGATGCTGCTGTGACCTGCTCTGTTCCACCTGTCCACTCAGCGGCTGTTCCACCGCTGCTGCCTCCTGCTCTGCTCCACCCGAGTGCTGTTCCACCTCCGATGCTGCATCCTGGTCCTCTCCACCCGGCGGCCGTCCCACCACCGCTGCTGCATCCTGCTCTGTTCCACCCGGCGGCTGCTCCACCTCCGATCCTGCCTCCTGCTCTGCTCCACCCGGCGGCCGTTCCACCTCCGCTGCTGCATCCTGCTCTGGAGCAGAGCAGGATGGGTGGAGCACCCGGCGGCTGTTCCACCTCCGCTGCTGCATTCTGCTCTGTTCCACCTGTCGGCTGTTCCACCTCCGCTGCTGCATCCTGCTCTGCTCCACCCGGCGGCTGTCCCACCTCCGCTGCTGCATCCTGCGATGCTCCACCCGGCGTCTGTTCCATCTCCGCTGCTGCCTCCTGCTTTGCTGCTGAGTACAGAGTTGGAGCAGCAACTGTGTAGAGCATAGCAGGAGGTAGCAGTGGAGGTGGAACAGCATTCGGGTGGAGCAGAGCAGGAGGAAGCAGCGGTGGAAAAGCTGCTGAGTGGATAGGTGGAGCACCTCCGCTGCTGCATCCTGTTCTTCTCCACACGGCGGTTGTTCCAACTCCTCTGCTGCATGGTGTTCTGCTCCACACGGCGGCTGTCCCACCTCCGCTGCTGCCTCCTGCTCTGGTCCACCCGGAGGCTGTCCCACCTCCGCTGCTGCACCCTGCTCTGGTCCACCCGGAGGCTGTCCCACCTCCGCTGCTACAGCCTGCTCTTCTCCAACGGCGGCTGTACCACCTCCGATGCTGCATCCTGCTCTGCTCCACCCGGCGGCTGTTCCACCTCCGATCCTGCATCCTGTTCTGCTCCACCCGGCGGCCGTTCCATCTCCGCTGCTGCCTCCTGCTCTGCAAAAACCAAGCAGCTGCTCCACCTCTCCACTCAGGGGCTGTTCCACCGATGCTGCTGTGACCTGCTCTGTTCCACCTGTCCACTCAGCGGCTGTTCCACCGCTGCTGCCTCCTGCTCTGCTCCACCCGAGTGCTGTTCCACCTCCGATGCTGCATCCTGGTCCTCTCCACCCGGCGGCCGTCCCACCACCGCTGCTGCATCCTGCTCTGTTCCACCCGGCGGCTGCTCCACCTCCGATCCTGCCTCCTGCTCTGCTCCACCCGGCGGCCGTTCCACCTCCGCTGCTGCATCCTGCTCTGGAGCAGAGCAGGATGGGTGGAGCACCCGGCGGCTGTTCCACCTCCGCTGCTGCATTCTGCTCTGTTCCACCTGTCGGCTGTTCCACCTCCGCTGCTGCATCCTGCTCTGCTCCACCCGGCGGCTGTCCCACCTCCGCTGCTGCATCCTGCGATGCTCCACCCGGCGTCTGTTCCATCTCCGCTGCTGCCTCCTGCTTTGCTGCTGAGTACAGAGTTGGAGCAGCAACTGTGTAGAGCATAGCAGGAGATAGCAGTGGAGGTGGAACAGCATTCGGGTGGAGCAGAGCAGGAGGAAGCAGCGGTGGAAAAGCTGCTGAGTGGATAGGTGGAGCACCTCCGCTGCTGCATCCTGTTCTTCTCCACACGGCGGTTGTTCCAACTCCTCTGCTGCATGGTGTTCTGCTCCACACGGCGGCTGTCCCACCTCCGCTGCTGCCTCCTGCTCTGGTCCACCCGGAGGCTGTCCCACCTCCGCTGCTACAGCCTGCTCTTCTCCAACGGCGGCTGTACCATCTCCGATGCTGCATCCTGCTCTGCTCCACCCGGCGGCTGTTCCACCTCCGATCCTGCATCCTGTTCTGCTCCACCCGGCGGCCGTTCCATCTCCGCTGCTGCCTCCTGCTCTGCTCCACCCGGCGGCTGTGTCACCCTTACCTGCTGCCTCCTGCTCTGCTCCACCCGGCGGCCGTTCCATCTCCGCTGCTGCCTCCTGCTATGCTCCACCCGGCGGCCTTTCCATCTCCGCTGCTGCCTCTTGCTATGCTCCACCCGGCGGCTGTGTCACCCTTATCTGCTGCATCCTGCTCTGCTCCACCCGGCTGCTGTTCCACTTCCAATGCTACCTCCTGGTCTTCTCCACCCGGCGGCCGTCCCACCACCGCTGCTGCATTCTGCTCTGCAAAAACCAAGCAGCTGCTCCACCTCTCCACTCAGGGGCTGTTCCACCGATGCTGCTGTGACCTGCTCTGTTCCACCTGTCCACTCAGCGGCTGTTCCACCGCTGCTGCCTCCTGCTCTGCTCTACCCGAGTGCTGTTCCACCTCCGATGCTGCATCCTGGTCCTCTCCACCCGGCGGCCGTCCCACCACCGCTGCTGCATCCTGCTCTGGTCCACCCGGCGGCCGTCCCACCTCCGCTGCTGCCTCCTGCTCTGTTCCACCCGGCGGCTGCTCCACCTCCGATCCTGCCTCCTGCTCTGCTCCACCCGGCGGCCGTTCCACCTCCGCTGCTGCATCCTGCTCTGCAAAACCAAGCAGCTGCTCCACCTCTCCACTCAGGGGCTGTTCCACCGCTGCTGCTGTGACCTGCTCTGTTGCACCTGTCCACTCAGCTGCTGTTCCACCGCTGCTGCCTCCTGGTCTGCTCCACCCGAATGCTGTTCCACCTCCACTGCTACCTCCTGCTCTGCTCCACATGGCTGCTCTTCCACCTCTCCACACGGCTGCTGTTCCACCTCTCCACTCAGCGGCTGTCCCACCTCCGATGCTGCATCCTGCTCTGCTCCACCCGGCGGCTGTCCCACCTCCGATGCTGCATCCTGGTCTGCTCCACTCGGCGGCTGTCCCACCTCCGATGCTGCATCCTGGTCTTCTCCACCCGGCGGCCGTCCCACCAACGCTGCTGCATCCTGCTCTGCAAAACCAAGCAGCTGCTCCACCTCTCCACTCAGGGGCTGTTCCACCGATGCTGCCTCCTGCTCTTCTCCACCCGAGTGCTGTTCCACCTCCGCTGCTGCATCCTACTCTGTTCCACCCGGCGGCTGTGTCACCCTTATCTCCTGCCTCCTGCTCTGCTCCACACGGCGGCTGTTCCACCTCCGATGCTGCATCCTGGTCCTCTCCACCCGGCGGCCGTCCCACCACCGCTGCTGCATCCTGCTCTGGTCCACCCGGCGGCCGTCCCACCTCCGCTGCTGCCTCCTGCTCTGTTCCACCCGGCGGCTGCTCCACCTCCGATCCTGCCTCCTGCTCTGCTCCACCCGGCTGCTGTTCCACTTCCAATGCTACCTCCTGCTCTGCTCCACACGGCGGCCGTTTCACCTCCGATGCTGCATCCTGGTCCTCTCCACCCGGCGGCCGTCCCACCTCCGCTGCTGCCTCCTGCTCTGGTCCACCCGGAGGCTGTCCCACCTCCGCTGCTGCACCCTGCTCTGGTCCACCCGGAGGCTGTCCCACCTCCGCTGCTACAGCCTGCTCTTCTCCAACGGCGGCTGTACCACCTCCGATGCTGCATCCTGCTCTGCTCCACCCGGCGGCTGTTCCACCTCCGATCCTGCATCCTGTTCTGCTCCACCCGGCGGCCGTTCCATCTCCGCTGCTGCCTCCTGCTCTGCAAAAACCAAGCAGCTGCTCCACCTCTCCACTCAGGGGCTGTTCCACCGATGCTGCTGTGACCTGCTCTGTTCCACCTGTCCACTCAGCGGCTGTTCCACCGCTGCTGCCTCCTGCTCTGCTCCACCCGAGTGCTGTTCCACCTCCGATGCTGCATCCTGGTCCTCTCCACCCGGCGGCCGTCCCACCACCGCTGCTGCATCCTGCTCTGTTCCACCCGGCGGCTGCTCCACCTCCGATCCTGCCTCCTGCTCTGCTCCACCCGGCGGCCGTTCCACCTCCGCTGCTGCATCCTGCTCTGGAGCAGAGCAGGATGGGTGGAGCACCCGGCGGCTGTTCCACCTCCGCTGCTGCATTCTGCTCTGTTCCACCTGTCGGCTGTTCCACCTCCGCTGCTGCATCCTGCTCTGCTCCACCCGGCGGCTGTCCCACCTCCGCTGCTGCATCCTGCGATGCTCCACCCGGCGTCTGTTCCATCTCCGCTGCTGCCTCCTGCTTTGCTGCTGAGTACAGAGTTGGAGCAGCAACTGTGTAGAGCATAGCAGGAGGTAGCAGTGGAGGTGGAACAGCATTCGGGTGGAGCAGAGCAGGAGGAAGCAGCGGTGGAAAAGCTGCTGAGTGGATAGGTGGAGCACCTCCGCTGCTGCATCCTGTTCTTCTCCACACGGCGGTTGTTCCAACTCCTCTGCTGCATGGTGTTCTGCTCCACACGGCGGCTGTCCCACCTCCGCTGCTGCCTCCTGCTCTGGTCCACCCGGAGGCTGTCCCACCTCCGCTGCTGCACCCTGCTCTGGTCCACCCGGAGGCTGTCCCACCTCCGCTGCTACAGCCTGCTCTTCTCCAACGGCGGCTGTACCACCTCCGATGCTGCATCCTGCTCTGCTCCACCCGGCGGCTGTTCCACCTCCGATCCTGCATCCTGTTCTGCTCCACCCGGCGGCCGTTCCATCTCCGCTGCTGCCTCCTGCTCTGCAAAAACGAAGCAGCTGCTCCACCTCTCCACTCAGGGGCTGTTCCACCGATGCTGCTGTGACCTGCTCTGTTCCACCTGTCCACTCAGCGGCTGTTCCACCGCTGCTGCCTCCTGCTCTGCTCCACCCGAGTGCTGTTCCACCTCCGATGCTGCATCCTGGTCCTCTCCACCCGGCGGCCGTCCCACCACCGCTGCTGCATCCTGCTCTGTTCCACCCGGCGGCTGCTCCACCTCCGATCCTGCCTCCTGCTCTGCTCCACCCGGCGGCCGTTCCACCTCCGCTGCTGCATCCTGCTCTGGAGCAGAGCAGGATGGGTGGAGCACCCGGCGGCTGTTCCACCTCCGCTGCTGCATTCTGCTCTGTTCCACCTGTCGGCTGTTCCACCTCCGCTGCTGCATCCTGCTCTGCTCCACCCGGCGGCTGTCCCACCTCCGCTGCTGCATCCTGCGATGCTCCACCCGGCGTCTGTTCCATCTCCGCTGCTGCCTCCTGCTTTGCTGCTGAGTACAGAGTTGGAGCAGCAACTGTGTAGAGCATAGCAGGAGGTAGCAGTGGAGGTGGAACAGCATTCGGGTGGAGCAGAGCAGGAGGAAGCAGCGGTGGAAAAGCTGCTGAGTGGATAGGTGGAGCACCTCCGCTGCTGCATCCTGTTCTTCTCCACACGGCGGTTGTTCCAACTCCTCTGCTGCATGGTGTTCTGCTCCACACGGCGGCTGTCCCACCTCCGCTGCTGCCTCCTGCTCTGGTCCACCCGGAGGCTGTCCCACCTCCGCTGCTACAGCCTGCTCTTCTCCAACGGCGGCTGTACCATCTCCGATGCTGCATCCTGCTCTGCTCCACCCGGCGGCTGTTCCACCTCCGATCCTGCATCCTGTTCTGCTCCACCCGGCGGCCGTTCCATCTCCGCTGCTGCCTCCTGCTCTGCTCCACCCGGCGGCTGTGTCACCCTTACCTGCTGCCTCCTGCTCTGCTCCACCCGGCGGCCGTTCCATCTCCGCTGCTGCCTCCTGCTATGCTCCACCCGGCGGCCTTTCCATCTCCGCTGCTGCCTCTTGCTATGCTCCACCCGGCGGCTGTGTCACCCTTATCTGCTGCATCCTGCTCTGCTCCACCCGGCTGCTGTTCCACTTCCAATGCTACCTCCTGGTCTGCTCCACCCGGCGGCCGTCCCACCTCCGATGCTGCATCCTGGTCTTCTCCACCCGGCGGCCGTCCCACCACCGCTGCTGCATTCTGCTCTGCAAAAACCAAGCAGCTGCTCCACCTCTCCACTCAGGGGCTGTTCCACCGATGCTGCTGTGACCTGCTCTGTTCCACCTGTCCACTCAGCGGCTGTTCCACCGCTGCTGCCTCCTGCTCTGCTCTACCCGAGTGCTGTTCCACCTCCGATGCTGCATCCTGGTCCTCTCCACCCGGCGGCCGTCCCACCACCGCTGCTGCATCCTGCTCTGGTCCACCCGGCGGCCGTCCCACCTCCGCTGCTGCCTCCTGCTCTGTTCCACCCGGCGGCTGCTCCACCTCCGATCCTGCCTCCTGCTCTGCTCCACCCGGCGGCCGTTCCACCTCCGCTGCTGCATCCTGCTCTGCAAAACCAAGCAGCTGCTCCACCTCTCCACTCAGGGGCTGTTCCACCGCTGCTGCTGTGACCTGCTCTGTTGCACCTGTCCACTCAGCTGCTGTTCCACCGCTGCTGCCTCCTGGTCTGCTCCACCCGAATGCTGTTCCACCTCCACTGCTACCTCCTGCTCTGCTCCACATGGCTGCTCTTCCACCTCTCCACACGGCTGCTGTTCCACCTCTCCACTCAGCGGCTGTCCCACCTCCGATGCTGCATCCTGCTCTGCTCCACCCGGCGGCTGTCCCACCTCCGATGCTGCATCCTGGTCTGCTCCACTCGGCGGCTGTCCCACCTCCGATGCTGCATCCTGGTCTTCTCCACCCGGCGGCCGTCCCACCAACGCTGCTGCATCCTGCTCTGCAAAACCAAGCAGCTGCTCCACCTCTCCACTCAGGGGCTGTTCCACCGATGCTGCCTCCTGCTCTTCTCCACCCGAGTGCTGTTCCACCTCCGCTGCTGCATCCTACTCTGTTCCACCCGGCGGCTGTGTCACCCTTATCTCCTGCCTCCTGCTCTGCTCCACACGGCGGCTGTTCCACCTCCGATGCTGCATCCTGGTCCTCTCCACCCGGCGGCCGTCCCACCACCGCTGCTGCATCCTGCTCTGGTCCACCCGGCGGCCGTCCCACCTCCGCTGCTGCCTCCTGCTCTGTTCCACCCGGCGGCTGCTCCACCTCCGATCCTGCCTCCTGCTCTGCTCCACCCGGCTGCTGTTCCACTTCCAATGCTACCTCCTGCTCTGCTCCACACGGCGGCCGTTTCACCTCCGATGCTGCATCCTGGTCCTCTCCACCCGGCGGCCGTCCCACCTCCGCTGCTGCCTCCTGCTCTGGTCCACCCGGAGGCTGTCCCACCTCCGCTGCTGCACCCTGCTCTGGTCCACCCGGAGGCTGTCCCACCTCCGCTGCTACAGCCTGCTCTTCTCCAACGGCGGCTGTACCACCTCCGATGCTGCATCCTGCTCTGCTCCACCCGGCGGCTGTTCCACCTCCGATCCTGCATCCTGTTCTGCTCCACCCGGCGGCCGTTCCATCTCCGCTGCTGCCTCCTGCTCTGCAAAAACCAAGCAGCTGCTCCACCTCTCCACTCAGGGGCTGTTCCACCGATGCTGCTGTGACCTGCTCTGTTCCACCTGTCCACTCAGCGGCTGTTCCACCGCTGCTGCCTCCTGCTCTGCTCCACCCGAGTGCTGTTCCACCTCCGATGCTGCATCCTGGTCCTCTCCACCCGGCGGCCGTCCCACCACCGCTGCTGCATCCTGCTCTGTTCCACCCGGCGGCTGCTCCACCTCCGATCCTGCCTCCTGCTCTGCTCCACCCGGCGGCCGTTCCACCTCCGCTGCTGCATCCTGCTCTGGAGCAGAGCAGGATGGGTGGAGCACCCGGCGGCTGTTCCACCTCCGCTGCTGCATTCTGCTCTGTTCCACCTGTCGGCTGTTCCACCTCCGCTGCTGCATCCTGCTCTGCTCCACCCGGCGGCTGTCCCACCTCCGCTGCTGCATCCTGCGATGCTCCACCCGGCGTCTGTTCCATCTCCGCTGCTGCCTCCTGCTTTGCTGCTGAGTACAGAGTTGGAGCAGCAACTGTGTAGAGCATAGCAGGAGGTAGCAGTGGAGGTGGAACAGCATTCGGGTGGAGCAGAGCAGGAGGAAGCAGCGGTGGAAAAGCTGCTGAGTGGATAGGTGGAGCACCTCCGCTGCTGCATCCTGTTCTTCTCCACACGGCGGTTGTTCCAACTCCTCTGCTGCATGGTGTTCTGCTCCACACGGCGGCTGTCCCACCTCCGCTGCTGCCTCCTGCTCTGGTCCACCCGGAGGCTGTCCCACCTCCGCTGCTGCACCCTGCTCTGGTCCACCCGGAGGCTGTCCCACCTCCGCTGCTACAGCCTGCTCTTCTCCAACGGCGGCTGTACCACCTCCGATGCTGCATCCTGCTCTGCTCCACCCGGCGGCTGTTCCACCTCCGATCCTGCATCCTGTTCTGCTCCACCCGGCGGCCGTTCCATCTCCGCTGCTGCCTCCTGCTCTGCAAAAACCAAGCAGCTGCTCCACCTCTCCACTCAGGGGCTGTTCCACCGATGCTGCTGTGACCTGCTCTGTTCCACCTGTCCACTCAGCGGCTGTTCCACCGCTGCTGCCTCCTGCTCTGCTCCACCCGAGTGCTGTTCCACCTCCGATGCTGCATCCTGGTCCTCTCCACCCGGCGGCCGTCCCACCACCGCTGCTGCATCCTGCTCTGTTCCACCCGGCGGCTGCTCCACCTCCGATCCTGCCTCCTGCTCTGCTCCACCCGGCGGCCGTTCCACCTCCGCTGCTGCATCCTGCTCTGGAGCAGAGCAGGATGGGTGGAGCACCCGGCGGCTGTTCCACCTCCGCTGCTGCATTCTGCTCTGTTCCACCTGTCGGCTGTTCCACCTCCGCTGCTGCATCCTGCTCTGCTCCACCCGGCGGCTGTCCCACCTCCGCTGCTGCATCCTGCGATGCTCCACCCGGCGTCTGTTCCATCTCCGCTGCTGCCTCCTGCTTTGCTGCTGAGTACAGAGTTGGAGCAGCAACTGTGTAGAGCATAGCAGGAGGTAGCAGTGGAGGTGGAACAGCATTCGGGTGGAGCAGAGCAGGAGGAAGCAGCGGTGGAAAAGCTGCTGAGTGGATAGGTGGAGCACCTCCGCTGCTGCATCCTGTTCTTCTCCACACGGCGGTTGTTCCAACTCCTCTGCTGCATGGTGTTCTGCTCCACACGGCGGCTGTCCCACCTCCGCTGCTGCCTCCTGCTCTGGTCCACCCGGAGGCTGTCCCACCTCCGCTGCTACAGCCTGCTCTTCTCCAACGGCGGCTGTACCATCTCCGATGCTGCATCCTGCTCTGCTCCACCCGGCGGCTGTTCCACCTCCGATCCTGCATCCTGTTCTGCTCCACCCGGCGGCCGTTCCATCTCCGCTGCTGCCTCCTGCTCTGCTCCACCCGGCGGCTGTGTCACCCTTACCTGCTGCCTCCTGCTCTGCTCCACCCGGCGGCCGTTCCATCTCCGCTGCTGCCTCCTGCTATGCTCCACCCGGCGGCCTTTCCATCTCCGCTGCTGCCTCTTGCTATGCTCCACCCGGCGGCTGTGTCACCCTTATCTGCTGCATCCTGCTCTGCTCCACCCGGCTGCTGTTCCACTTCCAATGCTACCTCCTGGTCTGCTCCACCCGGCGGCCGTCCCACCTCCGATGCTGCATCCTGGTCTTCTCCACCCGGCGGCCGTCCCACCACCGCTGCTGCATTCTGCTCTGCAAAAACCAAGCAGCTGCTCCACCTCTCCACTCAGGGGCTGTTCCACCGATGCTGCTGTGACCTGCTCTGTTCCACCTGTCCACTCAGCGGCTGTTCCACCGCTGCTGCCTCCTGCTCTGCTCTACCCGAGTGCTGTTCCACCTCCGATGCTGCATCCTGGTCCTCTCCACCCGGCGGCCGTCCCACCACCGCTGCTGCATCCTGCTCTGGTCCACCCGGCGGCCGTCCCACCTCCGCTGCTGCCTCCTGCTCTGTTCCACCCGGCGGCTGCTCCACCTCCGATCCTGCCTCCTGCTCTGCTCCACCCGGCGGCCGTTCCACCTCCGCTGCTGCATCCTGCTCTGCAAAACCAAGCAGCTGCTCCACCTCTCCACTCAGGGGCTGTTCCACCGCTGCTGCTGTGACCTGCTCTGTTGCACCTGTCCACTCAGCTGCTGTTCCACCGCTGCTGCCTCCTGGTCTGCTCCACCCGAATGCTGTTCCACCTCCACTGCTACCTCCTGCTCTGCTCCACATGGCTGCTCTTCCACCTCTCCACACGGCTGCTGTTCCACCTCTCCACTCAGCGGCTGTCCCACCTCCGATGCTGCATCCTGCTCTGCTCCACCCGGCGGCTGTCCCACCTCCGATGCTGCATCCTGGTCTGCTCCACTCGGCGGCTGTCCCACCTCCGATGCTGCATCCTGGTCTTCTCCACCCGGCGGCCGTCCCACCAACGCTGCTGCATCCTGCTCTGCAAAACCAAGCAGCTGCTCCACCTCTCCACTCAGGGGCTGTTCCACCGATGCTGCCTCCTGCTCTTCTCCACCCGAGTGCTGTTCCACCTCCGCTGCTGCATCCTACTCTGTTCCACCCGGCGGCTGTGTCACCCTTATCTCCTGCCTCCTGCTCTGCTCCACACGGCGGCTGTTCCACCTCCGATGCTGCATCCTGGTCCTCTCCACCCGGCGGCCGTCCCACCACCGCTGCTGCATCCTGCTCTGGTCCACCCGGCGGCCGTCCCACCTCCGCTGCTGCCTCCTGCTCTGTTCCACCCGGCGGCTGCTCCACCTCCGATCCTGCCTCCTGCTCTGCTCCACCCGGCTGCTGTTCCACTTCCAATGCTACCTCCTGCTCTGCTCCACACGGCGGCCGTTTCACCTCCGATGCTGCATCCTGGTCCTCTCCACCCGGCGGCCGTCCCACCACCGCTGCTGCATCCTGCTCTGGTCCACCCGGCGGCCGTCCCACCTCCGCTGCTGCCTCCTGCTCTGTTCCACCCGGCGGCTGCTCCACCTCCGATCCTGCCTCCTGCTCTGCTCCACCCGGCGGCCGTTCCACCTCCGCTGCTGCATCCTGCTCTGCAAAGCCAAGCAGCTGCTCCACCTCTCCACTCAGGGGCTGTTCCACCGCTGCTGCTGTGACCTGCTCTGTTGCACCTGTCCACTCAGCTGCTGTTCCACCGCTGCTGCCTCCTGGTCTGCTCCACCCGAATGCTGTTCCACCTCCACTGCTACCTCCTGCTCTGCTCCACATGGCTGCTCTTCCACCTCTCCACACGGCTGCTGTTCCACCTCTCCACTCAGCGGCTGTCCCACCTCCGATGCTGCATCCTGCTCTGCTCCACCCGGCGGCTGTCCCACCTCCGATGCTGCATCCTGGTCTGCTCCACTCGGCGGCTGTCCCACCTCCGATGCTGCATCCTGGTCTTCTCCACCCGGCGGCCGTCCCACCAATGCTGCTGCATCCTGCTCTGCAAAACCAAGCAGCTGCTCCACCTCTCCACTCAGGGGCTGTTCCACCGATGCTGCCTCCTGCTCTGCTCCACCCGAGTGCTGTTCCACCTCCGCTGCTGCATCCTACTCTGTTCCACCCGGCGGCTGTGTCACCCTTATCTCCTGCCTCCTGCTCTGCTCCACACGGCGGCCGTTCCACCTCCGATGCTGCATCCTGGTCCTCTCCACCCGGCGGCCGTCCCACCACCGCTGCTGCATCCTGCTCTGGTCCACCCGGCGGCCGTCCCACCTCCGCTGCTGCCTCCTGCTCTGTTCCACCCGGCGGCTGCTCCACCTCCGATCCTGCCTCCTGCTCTGCTCCACATGGCTGCTCTTCATCCTCTCCACACTGCTGCTGTTCCACCTCTCCACTCAGCGGCTGTCCCACCTCCGATGCTGCATCCTGCTCTGCTCCAGCCGGCGGCTGTCCCACCTCCGATGCTGCATCCTGCTCTGCTCCACCCGGCGGCCGTTCCATCTCCGCTGCTGCCTCCTGCTCTGCTCCAGCCGGCGGCTGTTCCACCTCCGCTGCTGCATTCTGCTCTGTTCCACCTGTCGGCTGTTCCACCTCCGCTGCTGCATCCTGCTCTGCTCCACCCGGCGGCTGCTCCACCTCCGATGCTGCATCCTGCTCTGCTCCACCCGGCGGCTGTCCCACCTCCGCTGCTGCATCCTGCGATGCTCCACCCGGCGTCTGTTCCATCTCCGCTGCTGCCTCCTGCTTTGCTGCTGAGTACAGAGTTGGAGCAGCAGCTGTGTAGAGCATAGCAGGAGGTAGCAGTGGAGGTGGAACAGCATTCGGGTGGAGCAGAGCAGGAGGAAGCAGCGGTGGAAAAGCTGCTGAGTGGATAGGTGGAGCACCTCCGCTGCTGCATCCTGTTCTTCTCCACACGGCGGTTGTTCCAACTCCTCTGCTGCATGGTGTTCTGCTCCACACGGCGGCTGTCCCACCTCCGCTGCTGCCTCCTGCTCTGGTCCACCCGGAGGCTGTCCCACCTCCGCTGCTGCACCCTGCTCTGGTCCACCCGGAGGCTGTCCCACCTCTGCTGCTACAGCCTGCTCTTCTCCAACGGCGGCTGTACCACCTCCGATGCTGCATCCTGCTCTGCTCCACCCGGCGGCTGTTCCACCTCCGATCCTGCATCCTGTTCTGCTCCACCCGGCGGCCGTTCCATCTCCGCTGCTGCCTCCTGCTGTGCTCCACCCGGCGGCTGTGTCACCCTTACCTGCTGCCTCCTGCTCTGCTCCACCCGGCGGCCGTTCCATCTCCGCTGCTGCCTCCTGCTATGCTCCACCCGGCGGCCGTTCCATCTCCGCTGCTGCCTCCTGCTATGCTCCACCCGGCGGCTGTGTCACCCTTATCTGCTGCATCCTGCTCTGCTCCACCCGGCTGCTGTTCCACTTCCAATGCTACCTCCTGCTCTGCTCCACACGGCGGCCGTTTCACCTCCGATGCTGCATCCTGGTCCTCTCCACCCGGCGGCCGTCCCACCACCGCTGCTGCATCCTGCTCTGGTCCACCCGGCGGCCGTCCCACCTCCGCTGCTGCCTCCTGCTCTGTTCCACCCGGCGGCTGCTCCACCTCCGATCCTGCCTCCTGCTCTGCTCCACCCGGCGGCCGTTCCACCTCCGCTGCTGCATCCTGCTCTGCAAAGCCAAGCAGCTGCTCCACCTCTCCACTCAGGGGCTGTTCCACCGCTGCTGCTGTGACCTGCTCTGTTGCACCTGTCCACTCAGCTGCTGTTCCACCGCTGCTGCCTCCTGGTCTGCTCCACCCGAATGCTGTTCCACCTCCACTGCTACCTCCTGCTCTGCTCCACATGGCTGCTCTTCCACCTCTCCACACGGCTGCTGTTCCACCTCTCCACTCAGCAGCTGTCCCACCTCCGATGCTGCATCCTGCTCTGCTCCACCCGGCGGCTGTCCCACCTCCGATGCTGCATCCTGGTCTGCTCCACTCGGCGGCTGTCCCACCTCCGATGCTGCATCCTGGTCTTCTCCACCCGGCGGCCGTCCCACCAATGCTGCTGCATCCTGCTCTGCAAAACCAAGCAGCTGCTCCACCTCTCCACTCAGGGGCTGTTCCACCGATGCTGCCTCCTGCTCTGCTCCACACGGCGGCCGTTCCACCTCCGATGCTGCATCCTGGTCCTCTCCACCCGGCGGCCGTCCCACCACCGCTGCTGCATCCTGCTCTGGTCCACCCGGCGGCCGTCCCACCTCCGCTGCTGCCTCCTGCTCTGTTCCACCCGGCGGCTGCTCCACCTCCGATCCTGCCTCCTGCTCTGCTCCACATGGCTGCTCTTCATCCTCTCCACACTGCTGCTGTTCCACCTCTCCACTCAGCGGCTGTCCCACCTCCGATGCTGCATCCTGCTCTGCTCCAGCCGGCGGCTGTCCCACCTCCGATGCTGCATCCTGCTCTGCTCCACCCGGCGGCCGTTCCATCTCCGCTGCTGCCTCCTGCTCTGCTCCAGCCGGCGGCTGTTCCACCTCCGCTGCTGCATTCTGCTCTGTTCCACCTGTCGGCTGTTCCACCTCCGCTGCTGCATCCTGCTCTGCTCCACCCGGCGGCTGCTCCACCTCCGATGCTGCATCCTGCTCTGCTCCACCCGGCGGCTGTCCCACCTCCGCTGCTGCATCCTGCGATGCTCCACCCGGCGTCTGTTCCATCTCCGCTGCTGCCTCCTGCTTTGCTGCTGAGTACAGAGTTGGAGCAGCAGCTGTGTAGAGCATAGCAGGAGGTAGCAGTGGAGGTGGAACAGCATTCGGGTGGAGCAGAGCAGGAGGAAGCAGCGGTGGAAAAGCTGCTGAGTGGATAGGTGGAGCACCTCCGCTGCTGCATCCTGTTCTTCTCCACACGGCGGTTGTTCCAACTCCTCTGCTGCATGGTGTTCTGCTCCACACGGCGGCTGTCCCACCTCCGCTGCTGCCTCCTGCTCTGGTCCACCCGGAGGCTGTCCCACCTCCGCTGCTGCACCCTGCTCTGGTCCACCCGGAGGCTGTCCCACCTCTGCTGCTACAGCCTGCTCTTCTCCAACGGCGGCTGTACCACCTCCGATGCTGCATCCTGCTCTGCTCCACCCGGCGGCTGTTCCACCTCCGATCCTGCATCCTGTTCTGCTCCACCCGGCGGCCGTTCCATCTCCGCTGCTGCCTCCTGCTGTGCTCCACCCGGCGGCTGTGTCACCCTTACCTGCTGCCTCCTGCTCTGCTCCACCCGGCGGCCGTTCCATCTCCGCTGCTGCCTCCTGCTATGCTCCACCCGGCGGCCGTTCCATCTCCGCTGCTGCCTCCTGCTATGCTCCACCCGGCGGCTGTGTCACCCTTATCTGCTGCATCCTGCTCTGCTCCACCCGGCTGCTGTTCCACTTCCAATGCTACCTCCTGCTCTGCTCCACACGGCGGCCGTTTCACCTCCGATGCTGCATCCTGGTCCTCTCCACCCGGCGGCCGTCCCACCACCGCTGCTGCATCCTGCTCTGGTCCACCCGGCGGCCGTCCCACCTCCGCTGCTGCCTCCTGCTCTGTTCCACCCGGCGGCTGCTCCACCTCCGATCCTGCCTCCTGCTCTGCTCCACCCCGCGGCCGTTCCACCTCCGCTGCTGCATCCTGCTCTGCAAAGCCAAGCAGCTGCTCCACCTCTCCACTCAGGGGCTGTTCCACCGCTGCTGCTGTGACCTGCTCTGTTGCACCTGTCCACTCAGCTGCTGTTCCACCGCTGCTGCCTCCTGGTCTGCTCCACCCGAATGCTGTTCCACCTCCACTGCTACCTCCTGCTCTGCTCCACATGGCTGCTCTTCCACCTCTCCACACGGCTGCTGTTCCACCTCTCCACTCAGCGGCTGTCCCACCTCCGATGCTGCATCCTGCTCTGCTCCACCCGGCGGCTGTCCCACCTCCGATGCTGCATCCTGGTCTGCTCCACTCGGCGGCTGTCCCACCTCCGATGCTGCATCCTGGTCTTCTCCACCCGGCGGCCGTCCCACCAATGCTGCTGCATCCTGCTCTGCAAAACCAAGCAGCTGCTCCACCTCTCCACTCAGGGGCTGTTCCACCGATGCTGCCTCCTGCTCTGCTCCACCCGAGTGCTGTTCCACCTCCGCTGCTGCATCCTACTCTGTTCCACCCGGCGGCTGTGTCACCCTTATCTCCTGCCTCCTGCTCTGCTCCACACGGCGGCCGTTCCACCTCCGATGCTGCATCCTGGTCCTCTCCACCCGGCGGCCGTCCCACCACCGCTGCTGCATCCTGCTCTGGTCCACCCGGCGGCCGTCCCACCTCCGCTGCTGCCTCCTGCTCTTTTCCACCCGGCGGCTGCTCCACCTCCGATCCTGCCTCCTGCTCTACTCCACCCGGCGGCCGTTCCACCTCCGCTGCTGCATCCTGCTCTGCAAAACCAAGCAGCTGCTCCACCTCTCCACTCAGGGGCTGTTCCACCGCTGCTGCTGTGACCTGCTCTGTTGCACCTGTCCACTCAGCTGCTGTTCCACCGCTGCTGCCTCCTGGTCTGCTCCACCCGAATGCTGTTCCACCTCCACTGCTACCTCCTGCTCTGCTCCACATGGCTGCTCTTCCACCTCTCCACACGGCTGCTGTTCCACCTCTCCACTCAGCGGCTGTCCCACCTCCGATGCTGCATCCTGCTCTGCTCCACCCGGCGGCTGTCCCACCTCCGATGCTGCATCCTGGTCTGCTCCACTCGGCGGCTGTTCCACCTCCGCTGCTGCATCCTACTCTGTTCCACCCGGCGGCTGTGTCACCCTTATCTCCTGCCTCCTGCTCTGCTCCACACGGCGGCCGTTCCACCTCCGATGCTGCATCGTGGTCCTCTCCACCCGGCGGCCGTCCCACCACCGCTGCTGCATCCTGCTCTGGTCCACCCGGCGGCCGTCCCACCTCCGCTGCTGCCTCCTGCTCTGTTCCACCCGGCGGCTGCTCCACCTCCGATCCTGCCTCCTGCTCTGCTCCACATGGCTGCTCTTCCACCTCTCCACACTGCTGCTGTTCCACCTCTCCACTCAGCGGCTGTCCCACCTCCGATGCTGCATCCTGCTCTGCTCCAGCCGGAGGCTGTCCCACCTCCGATGCTGCATCCTGGTCTGCTCCACCCGGCGGCCGTTCCATCTCCGCTGCTACCTCCTGCTCTGCTCCACCCGGCGGCTGTTCCACCTCCGCTGCTGCATTCTGCTCTGTTCCACCTGTCGGCTGTTCCACCTCCGCTGCTGCATCCTTCTCTGCTCCACCCGGCGGCTGCTCCACCTCCGATGCTGCATCCTGCTCTGCTCCACCCGGCGGCTGTCCCACCTCCGCTGCTGCATCCTGCGATGCTCCACCCGGCGTCTGTTCCATCTCCGCTGCTGCCTCCTGCTTTGCTGCTGAGTACAGAGTTGGAGCAGCAGCTGTGTAGAGCATAGCAGGAGGTAGCAGTGGAGGTGGAACAGCATTCGGGTGGAGCAGAGCAGGAGGAAGCAGCGGTGGAAAAGCTGCTGAGTGGATAGGTGGAGCACCTCCGCTGCTGCATCCTGTTCTGCTCCACACGGCGGCTGTCCCACCTCCGCTGCTGCCTCCTGCTCTGGTCCACCCGGAGGCTGTCCCACCTCCGCTGCTACAGCCTGCTCTTCTCCAACGGCGGCTGTACCACCTCCGATGCTGCATCCTGCTCTACTCCACCCGGCGGCTGTTCCACCTCCGATCCTGCATCCTGTTCTGCTCCACCCGGCGGCCGTTCCATCTCCGCTGCTGCCTCCTGCTCTGCTCCACCCGGCGGCTGTGTCACCCTTACCTGCTGCCTCCTGCTCTGCTCCACCCGGCGGCCGTTCCATCTACGCTGCTGCCTCCTGCTATGCTCCACCCGGCGGCTGTTCCACCTCCGAAGCTGCATCCTGCTCTGCTCCACCCGGCGGCCGTTCCACCTCCGATGCTGCATCCTGCTCTGCTCCACCCGGCGGCCATCCCACCTCCGCTGCTGCCTCCTGCTCTGCTCCACCTCCGATGCTGCATCCTGCTCTGCTCCACCCGGCCGCTGTCCCACCTCCGCTGCTTCCTCCTGCTCTGCTCCACCCGGCGTCTGTTCCATCTCCGCTGCTGCCTCCTGCTTTGCTGCTGAGTAGAGAGTTGGAGCAGCAGCTGTGTAGAGCATAGCAGGAGGTAGCAGTGGAGGTGGAACAGCATTCGGGTGGAGCAGAGCAGGAGGAAGCAGCGGTGGAAAAGCTGCTGAGTGGATAGGTGGAGCACCTCCGCTGCTGCATCCTGTTCTTCTCCACACGGCGGTTGTTCCAACTCCTCTGCTGCATGGTGTTCTGCTCCACACGGCGGCTGTCCCACCTCCGATGCTGCATCCTGGTCCTCTCCACCCGGCGGCCGTCCCACCACCGCTGCTGCATCCTGCTCTGGTCCACCCGGCGGCCGTCCCACCTCCGCTGCTGCCTCCTGCTCTGTTCCACCCGGCGGCTGCTCCACCTCCGATCCTGCCTCCTGCTCTGCTCCACCCGGCGGCCGTTCCACCTCCGCTGCTGCATCCTGCTCTGCAAAACCAAGCAGCTGCTCCACCTCTCCACTCAGGGGCTGTTCCACCGCTGCTGCTGTGACCTGCTCTGTTGCACCTGTCCACTCAGCTGCTGTTCCACCGCTGCTGCCTCCTGGTCTGCTCCACCCGAATGCTGTTCCATCTCCACTGCTACCTCCTGCTCTGCTCCACATGGCTGCTCTTCCACCTCTCCACACGGCTGCTGTTCCACCTCTCCACTCAGCGGCTGTCCCACCTCCGATGCTGCATCCTGCTCTGCTCCACCCGGCGGCTGTCCCACCTCCGATGCTGCATCCTGGTCTGCTCCACTCGGCGGCTGTCCCACCTCCGATGCTGCATCCTGGTCTTCTAAACCCGGCGGCGGTCCCACCAATGCTGCTGCATCCTGCTCTGCAAAACCAAGCAGCTGCTCCACCTCTCCACTCAGGGGCTGTTCCACCGATGCTGCCTCCTGCTCTGCTTCACCCGAGTGCTGTTCCACCTCCGCTGCTGCATCCTACTCTGTTCCACCCGGCGGCTGTGTCACCCTTATCTCCTGCCTCCTGCTCTGCTCCACACGGCGGCCGTTCCACCTCCGATGCTGCATCCTGGTCCTCTCCACCCGGCGGCCGTCCCACCACCGCTGCTGCATCCTGCTCTGGTCCACCCGGCGGCCGTCCCACCTCCGCTGCTGCCTCCTGCTCTGTTCCACCCGGCGGCTGCTCCACCTCCGATCCTGCCTCCTGCTCTGCTCCACATGGCTGCTCTTCATCCTCTCCACACTGCTGCTGTTCCACCTCTCCACTCAGCGGCTGTCCCACCTCCGATGCTGCATCCTGCTCTGCTCCAGCCGGCGGCTGTCCCACCTCTGCTGCTACAGCCTGCTCTTCTCCAACGGCGGCTGTACCACCTCCGATGCTGCATCCTGCTCTGCTCCACCCGGCGGCTGTTCCACCTCCGATCCTGCATCCTGTTCTGCTCCACCCGGCGGCCGTTCCATCTCCGCTGCTGCCTCCTGCTGTGCTCCACCCGGCGGCTGTGTCACCCTTACCTGCTGCCTCCTGCTCTGCTCCACCCGGCGGCCGTTCCATCTCCGCTGCTGCCTCCTGCTATGCTCCACCCGGCGGCCGTTCCATCTCCGCTGCTGCCTCCTGCTATGCTCCACCCGGCGGCTGTGTCACCCTTATCTGCTGCATCCTGCTCTGCTCCACCCGGCTGCTGTTCCACTTCCAATGCTACCTCCTGCTCTGCTCCACACGGCGGCCGTTTCACCTCCGATGCTGCATCCTGGTCCTCTCCACCCGGCGGCCGTCCCACCACCGCTGCTGCATCCTGCTCTGGTCCACCCGGCGGCCGTCCCACCTCCGCTGCTGCCTCCTGCTCTGTTCCACCCGGCGGCTGCTCCACCTCCGATCCTGCCTCCTGCTCTGCTCCACCCGGCGGCCGTTCCACCTCCGCTGCTGCATCCTGCTCTGCAAAGCCAAGCAGCTGCTCCACCTCTCCACTCAGGGGCTGTTCCACCGCTGCTGCTGTGACCTGCTCTGTTGCACCTGTCCACTCAGCTGCTGTTCCACCGCTGCTGCCTCCTGGTCTGCTCCACCCGAATGCTGTTCCACCTCCACTGCTACCTCCTGCTCTGCTCCACATGGCTGCTCTTCCACCTCTCCACACGGCTGCTGTTCCACCTCTCCACTCAGCGGCTGTCCCACCTCCGATGCTGCATCCTGCTCTGCTCCACCCGGCGGCTGTCCCACCTCCGATGCTGCATCCTGGTCTGCTCCACTCGGCGGCTGTCCCACCTCCGATGCTGCATCCTGGTCTTCTCCACCCGGCGGCCGTCCCACCAATGCTGCTGCATCCTGCTCTGCAAAACCAAGCAGCTGCTCCACCTCTCCACTCAGGGGCTGTTCCACCGATGCTGCCTCCTGCTCTGCTCCACCCGAGTGCTGTTCCACCTCCGCTGCTGCATCCTACTCTGTTCCACCCGGCGGCTGTGTCACCCTTATCTCCTGCCTCCTGCTCTGCTCCACACGGCGGCCGTTCCACCTCCGATGCTGCATCCTGGTCCTCTCCACCCGGCGGCCGTCCCACCACCGCTGCTGCATCCTGCTCTGGTCCACCCGGCGGCCGTCCCACCTCCGCTGCTGCCTCCTGCTCTGTTCCACCCGGCGGCTGCTCCACCTCCGATCCTGCCTCCTGCTCTGCTCCACATGGCTGCTCTTCCACCTCTCCACACTGCTGCTGTTCCACCTCTCCACTCAGCGGCTGTCCCACCTCCGATGCTGCATCCTGCTCTGCTCCAGCCGGCGGCTGTCCCACCTCCGATGCTGCATCCTGCTCTGCTCCACCCGGCGGCCGTTCCATCTCCGCTGCTGCCTCCTGCTCTGCTCCACCCGGCGGCTGTTCCACCTCCGCTGCTGCATTCTGCTCTGTTCCACCTGTCGGCTGTTCCACCTCCGCTGCTGCATCCTGCTCTGCTCCACCCGGCGGCTGCTCCACCTCCGATGCTGCATCCTGCTCTGCTCCACCCGGCGGCTGTCCCACCTCCGCTGCTGCATCCTGCGATGCTCCACCCGGCGTCTGTTCCATCTCCGCTGCTGCCTCCTGCTTTGCTGCTGAGTACAGAGTTGGAGCAGCAGCTGTGTAGAGCATAGCAGGAGGTAGCAGTGGAGGTGGAACAGCATTCGGGTGGAGCAGAGCAGGAGGAAGCAGCGGTGGAAAAGCTGCTGAGTGGATAGGTGGAGCACCTCCGCTGCTGCATCCTGTTCTTCTCCACACGGCGGTTGTTCCAACTCCTCTGCTGCATGGTGTTCTGCTCCACACGGCGGCTGTCCCACCTCCGCTGCTGCCTCCTGCTCTGGTCCACCCGGAGGCTGTCCCACCTCCGCTGCTGCACCCTGCTCTGGTCCACCCGGAGGCTGTCCCACCTCCGCTGCTACAGCCTGCTCTTCTCCAACGGCGGCTGTACCACCTCCGATGCTGCATCCTGCTCTGCTCCACCCGGCGGCTGTTCCACCTCCGATCCTGCATCCTGTTCTGCTCCACCCGGCGGCCGTTCCATCTCCGCTGCTGCCTCCTGCTCTGCAAAAACCAAGCAGCTGCTCCACCTCTCCACTCAGGGGCTGTTCCACCGATGCTGCTGTGACCTGCTCTGTTCCACCTGTCCACTCAGCGGCTGTTCCACCGCTGCTGCCTCCTGCTCTGCTCCACCCGAGTGCTGTTCCACCTCCGATGCTGCATCCTGGTCCTCTCCACCCGGCGGCCGTCCCACCACCGCTGCTGCATCCTGCTCTGGTCCACCCGGCGGCCGTCCCACCTCCGCTGCTGCCTCCTGCTCTGTTCCACCCGGCGGCTGCTCCACCTCCGATGCTGCATCCTGGTCTTCTCCACCCGGCGGCCGTCCCACCACCGCTGCTGCATTCTGCTCTGCAAAAACCAAGCAGCTGCTCCACCTCTCCACTCAGGGGCTGTTCCACCGATGCTGCTGTGACCTGCTCTGTTCCACCTGTCCACTCAGCGGCTGTTCCACCGCTGCTGCCTCCTGCTCTGCTCTACCCGAGTGCTGTTCCACCTCCGATGCTGCATCCTGGTCCTCTCCACCCGGCGGCCGTCCCACCACCGCTGCTGCATCCTGCTCTGTTCCACCCGGCGGCTGCTCCACCTCCGATCCTGCCTCCTGCTCTGCTCCACCCGGCGGCCGTTCCACCTCCGCTGCTGCATCCTGCTCTGGAGCAGAGCAGGATGGGTGGAGCACCCGGCGGCTGTTCCATCTCCGCTGCTGCCTCCTGCTTTGCTGCTGAGTACAGAGTTGGAGCAGCAGCTGTGTAGAGCATAGCAGGAGGTAGCAGTGGAGGTGGAACAGCATTCGGGTGGAGCAGAGCAGGAGGAAGCAGCGGTGGAAAAGCTGCTGAGTGGATAGGTGGAGCACCTCCGCTGCTGCATCCTGTTCTTCTCCACACGGCGGTTGTTCCAACTCCTCTGCTGCATGGTGTTCTGCTCCACACGGCGGCTGTCCCACCTCCGCTGCTGCCTCCTGCTCTGGTCCACCCGGAGGCTGTCCCACCTCCGCTGCTGCACCCTGCTCTGGTCCACCCGGAGGCTGTCCCACCTCCGCTGCTACAGCCTGCTCTTCTCCAACGGCGGCTGTACCACCTCCGATGCTGCATCCTGCTCTGCTCCACCCGGCGGCTGTTCCACCTCCGATCCTGCATCCTGTTCTGCTCCACCCGGCGGCCGTTCCATCTCCGCTGCTGCCTCCTGCTCTGCAAAAACCAAGCAGCTGCTCCACCTCTCCACTCAGGGGCTGTTCCACCGATGCTGCTGTGACCTGCTCTGTTCCACCTGTCCACTCAGCGGCTGTTCCACCGCTGCTGCCTCCTGCTCTGCTCCACCCGAGTGCTGTTCCACCTCCGATGCTGCATCCTGGTCCTCTCCACCCGGCGGCCGTCCCACCACCGCTGCTGCATCCTGCTCTGTTCCACCCGGCGGCTGCTCCACCTCCGATCCTGCCTCCTGCTCTGCTCCACCCGGCGGCCGTTCCACCTCCGCTGCTGCATCCTGCTCTGGAGCAGAGCAGGATGGGTGGAGCACCCGGCGGCTGTTCCACCTCCGCTGCTGCATTCTGCTCTGTTCCACCTGTCGGCTGTTCCACCTCCGCTGCTGCATCCTGCTCTGCTCCACCCGGCGGCTGTCCCACCTCCGCTGCTGCATCCTGCGATGCTCCACCCGGCGTCTGTTCCATCTCCGCTGCTGCCTCCTGCTTTGCTGCTGAGTACAGAGTTGGAGCAGCAACTGTGTAGAGCATAGCAGGAGGTAGCAGTGGAGGTGGAACAGCATTCGGGTGGAGCAGAGCAGGAGGAAGCAGCGGTGGAAAAGCTGCTGAGTGGATAGGTGGAGCACCTCCGCTGCTGCATCCTGTTCTTCTCCACACGGCGGTTGTTCCAACTCCTCTGCTGCATGGTGTTCTGCTCCACACGGCGGCTGTCCCACCTCCGCTGCTGCCTCCTGCTCTGGTCCACCCGGAGGCTGTCCCACCTCCGCTGCTGCACCCTGCTCTGGTCCACCCGGAGGCTGTCCCACCTCCGCTGCTACAGCCTGCTCTTCTCCAACGGCGGCTGTACCACCTCCGATGCTGCATCCTGCTCTGCTCCACCCGGCGGCTGTTCCACCTCCGATCCTGCATCCTGTTCTGCTCCACCCGGCGGCCGTTCCATCTCCGCTGCTGCCTCCTGCTCTGCAAAAACCAAGCAGCTGCTCCACCTCTCCACTCAGGGGCTGTTCCACCGATGCTGCTGTGACCTGCTCTGTTCCACCTGTCCACTCAGCGGCTGTTCCACCGCTGCTGCCTCCTGCTCTGCTCCACCCGAGTGCTGTTCCACCTCCGATGCTGCATCCTGGTCCTCTCCACCCGGCGGCCGTCCCACCACCGCTGCTGCATCCTGCTCTGTTCCACCCGGCGGCTGCTCCACCTCCGATCCTGCCTCCTGCTCTGCTCCACCCGGCGGCCGTTCCACCTCCGCTGCTGCATCCTGCTCTGGAGCAGAGCAGGATGGGTGGAGCACCCGGCGGCTGTTCCACCTCCGCTGCTGCATTCTGCTCTGTTCCACCTGTCGGCTGTTCCACCTCCGCTGCTGCATCCTGCTCTGCTCCACCCGGCGGCTGTCCCACCTCCGCTGCTGCATCCTGCGATGCTCCACCCGGCGTCTGTTCCATCTCCGCTGCGGCCTCCTGCTTTGCTGCTGAGTACAGAGTTGGAGCAGCAACTGTGTAGAGCATAGCAGGAGGTAGCAGTGGAGGTGGAACAGCATTCGGGTGGAGCAGAGCAGGAGGAAGCAGCGGTGGAAAAGCTGCTGAGTGGATAGGTGGAGCACCTCCGCTGCTGCATCCTGTTCTTCTCCACACGGCGGTTGTTCCAACTCCTCTGCTGCATGGTGTTCTGCTCCACACGGCGGCTGTCCCACCTCCGCTGCTGCCTCCTGCTCTGGTCCACCCGGAGGCTGTCCCACCTCCGCTGCTGCACCCTGCTCTGGTCCACCCGGAGGCTGTCCCACCTCCGCTGCTACAGCCTGCTCTTCTCCAACGGCGGCTGTACCACCTCCGATGCTGCATCCTGCTCTGCTCCACCCGGCGGCTGTTCCACCTCCGATCCTGCATCCTGTTCTGCTCCACCCGGCGGCCGTTCCATCTCCGCTGCTGCCTCCTGCTCTGCAAAAACCAAGCAGCTGCTCCACCTCTCCACTCAGGGGCTGTTCCACCGATGCTGCTGTGACCTGCTCTGTTCCACCTGTCCACTCAGCGGCTGTTCCACCGCTGCTGCCTCCTGCTCTGCTCCACCCGAGTGCTGTTCCACCTCCGATGCTGCATCCTGGTCCTCTCCACCCGGCGGCCGTCCCACCACCGCTGCTGCATCCTGCTCTGTTCCACCCGGCGGCTGCTCCACCTCCGATCCTGCCTCCTGCTCTGCTCCACCCGGCGGCCGTTCCACCTCCGCTGCTGCATCCTGCTCTGGAGCAGAGCAGGATGGGTGGAGCACCCGGCGGCTGTTCCACCTCCGCTGCTGCATTCTGCTCTGTTCCACCTGTCGGCTGTTCCACCTCCGCTGCTGCATCCTGCTCTGCTCCACCCGGCGGCTGTCCCACCTCCGCTGCTGCATCCTGCGATGCTCCACCCGGCGTCTGTTCCATCTCCGCTGCTGCCTCCTGCTTTGCTGCTGAGTACAGAGTTGGAGCAGCAACTGTGTAGAGCATAGCAGGAGGTAGCAGTGGAGGTGGAACAGCATTCGGGTGGAGCAGAGCAGGAGGAAGCAGCGGTGGAAAAGCTGCTGAGTGGATAGGTGGAGCACCTCCGCTGCTGCATCCTGTTCTTCTCCACACGGCGGTTGTTCCAACTCCTCTGCTGCATGGTGTTCTGCTCCACACGGCGGCTGTCCCACCTCCGCTGCTGCCTCCTGCTCTGGTCCACCCGGAGGCTGTCCCACCTCCGCTGCTACAGCCTGCTCTTCTCCAACGGCGGCTGTACCATCTCCGATGCTGCATCCTGCTCTGCTCCACCCGGCGGCTGTTCCACCTCCGATCCTGCATCCTGTTCTGCTCCACCCGGCGGCCGTTCCATCTCCGCTGCTGCCTCCTGCTCTGCTCCACCCGGCGGCTGTGTCACCCTTACCTGCTGCCTCCTGCTCTGCTCCACCCGGCGGCCGTTCCATCTCCGCTGCTGCCTCCTGCTATGCTCCACCCGGCGGCCTTTCCATCTCCGCTGCTGCCTCTTGCTATGCTCCACCCGGCGGCTGTGTCACCCTTATCTGCTGCATCCTGCTCTGCTCCACCCGGCTGCTGTTCCACTTCCAATGCTACCTCCTGGTCTGCTCCACCCGGCGGCCGTCCCACCTCCGATGCTGCATCCTGGTCTTCTCCACCCGGCGGCCGTCCCACCACCGCTGCTGCATTCTGCTCTGCAAAAACCAAGCAGCTGCTCCACCTCTCCACTCAGGGGCTGTTCCACCGATGCTGCTGTGACCTGCTCTGTTCCACCTGTCCACTCAGCGGCTGTTCCACCGCTGCTGCCTCCTGGTCTGCTCCACCCGAATGCTGTTCCACCTCCACTGCTACCTCCTGCTCTGCTCCACATGGCTGCTCTTCCACCTCTCCACACGGCTGCTGTTCCACCTCTCCACTCAGCGGCTGTCCCACCTCCGATGCTGCATCCTGCTCTGCTCCACCCGGCGGCTGTCCCACCTCCGATGCTGCATCCTGGTCTGCTCCACTCGGCGGCTGTCCCACCTCCGATGCTGCATCCTGGTCTTCTCCACCCGGCGGCCGTCCCACCAATGCTGCTGCATCCTGCTCTGCAAAACCAAGCAGCTGCTCCACCTCTCCACTCAGGGGCTGTTCCACCGATGCTGCCTCCTGCTCTGCTCCACCCGAGTGCTGTTCCACCTCCGCTGCTGCATCCTACTCTGTTCCACCCGGCGGCTGTGTCACCCTTATCTCCTGCCTCCTGCTCTGCTCCACACGGCGGCCGTTCCACCTCCGATGCTGCATCCTGGTCCTCTCCACCCGGCGGCCGTCCCACCACCGCTGCTGCATCCTGCTCTGGTCCACCCGGCGGCCGTCCCACCTCCGCTGCTGCCTCCTGCTCTGTTCCACCCGGCGGCTGCTCCACCTCCGATCCTGCCTCCTGCTCTGCTCCACATGGCTGCTCTTCATCCTCTCCACACTGCTGCTGTTCCACATCTCCACTCAGCGGCTGTCCCACCTCCGATGCTGCATCCTGCTCTGCTCCAGCCGGCGGCTGTCCCACCTCCGATGCTGCATCCTGCTCTGCTCCACCCGGCGGCCGTTCCATCTCCGCTGCTGCCTCCTGCTCTGCTCCACCCGGCGGCTGTTCCACCTCCGCTGCTGCATTCTGCTCTGTTCCACCTGTCGGCTGTTCCACCTCCGCTGCTGCATCCTGCTCTGCTCCACCCGGCGGCTGCTCCACCTCCGATGCTGCATCCTGCTCTGCTCCACCCGGCGGCTGTCCCACCTCCGCTGCTGCATCCTGCGATGCTCCACCCGGCGTCTGTTCCATCTCCGCTGCTGCCTCCTGCTTTGCTGCTGAGTACAGAGTTGGAGCAGCAGCTGTGTAGAGCATAGCAGGAGATAGCAGTGGAGGTGGAACAGCATTCGGGTGGAGCAGAGCATGAGGAAGCAGCGGTGGAAAAGCTGCTGAGTGGATAGGTGGAGCACCTCCGCTGCTGCATCCTGTTCTTCTCCACACGGCGGTTGTTCCAACTCCTCTGCTGCATGGTGTTCTGCTCCACACGGCGGCTGTCCCACCTCCGCTGCTGCCTCCTGCTCTGGTCCACCCGGAGGCTGTCCCACCTCCGCTGCTGCACCCTGCTCTGGTCCACCCGGAGGCTGTCCCACCTCTGCTGCTACAGCCTGCTCTTCTCCAACGGCGGCTGTACCACCTCCGATGCTGCATCCTGCTCTGCTCCACCCGGCGGCTGTTCCACCTCCGATCCTGCATCCTGTTCTGCTCCACCCGGCGGCCGTTCCATCTCCGCTGCTGCCTCCTGCTGTGCTCCACCCGGCGGCTGTGTCACCCTTACCTGCTGCCTCCTGCTCTGCTCCACCCGGCGGCCGTTCCATCTCCGCTGCTGCCTCCTGCTATGCTCCACCCGGCGGCCGTTCCATCTCCGCTGTTGCCTCCTGCTATGCTCCACCCGGCGGCTGTGTCACCCTTATCTGCTGCATCCTGCTCTGCTCCACCCGGCTGCTGTTCCACTTCCAATGCTACCTCCTGCTCTGCTCCACACGGCGGCCGTTTCACCTCCGATGCTGCATCCTGGTCCTCTCCACCCGGCGGCCGTCCCACCACCGCTGCTGCATCCTGCTCTGGTCCACCCGGCGGCCGTCCCACCTCCGCTGCTGCCTCCTGCTCTGTTCCACCCGGCGGCTGCTCCACCTCCGATCCTGCCTCCTGCTCTGCTCCACCCGGCGGCCGTTCCACCTCCGCTGCTGCATCCTGCTCTGCAAAGCCAAGCAGCTGCTCCACCTCTCCACTCAGGGGCTGTTCCACCGCTGCTGCTGTGACCTGCTCTGTTGCACCTGTCCACTCAGCTGCTGTTCCACCGCTGCTGCCTCCTGGTCTGCTCCACCCGAATGCTGTTCCACCTCCACTGCTACCTCCTGCTCTGCTCCACATGGCTGCTCTTCCACCTCTCCACACGGCTGCTGTTCCACCTCTCCACTCAGCGGCTGTCCCACCTCCGATGCTGCATCCTGCTCTGCTCCACCCGGCGGCTGTCCCACCTCCGATGCTGCATCCTGGTCTGCTCCACTCGGCGGCTGTCCCACCTCCGATGCTGCATCCTGGTCTTCTCCACCCGGCGGCCGTCCCACCAATGCTGCTGCATCCTGCTCTGCAAAACCAAGCAGCTGCTCCACCTCTCCACTCAGGGGCTGTTCCACCGATGCTGCCTCCTGCTCTGCTCCACCCGAGTGCTGTTCCACCTCCGCTGCTGCATCCTACTCTGTTCCACCCGGCGGCTGTGTCACCCTTATCTCCTGCCTCCTGCTCTGCTCCACACGGCGGCCGTTCCACCTCCGATGCTGCATCCTGGTCCTCTCCACCCGGCGGCCGTCCCACCACCGCTGCTGCATCCTGCTCTGGTCCACCCGGCGGCCGTCCCACCTCCGCTGCTGCCTCCTGCTCTGTTCCACCCGGCGGCTGCTCCACCTCCGATCCTGCCTCCTGCTCTGCTCCACATGGCTGCTCTTCCACCTCTCCACACTGCTGCTGTTCCACCTCTCCACTCAGCGGCTGTCCCACCTCCGATGCTGCATCCTGCTCTGCTCCAGCCGGCGGCTGTCCCACCTCCGATGCTGCATCCTGCTCTGCTCCACCCGGCGGCCGTTCCATCTCCGCTGCTGCCTCCTGCTCTGCTCCACCCGGCGGCTGTTCCACCTCCGCTGCTGCATTCTGCTCTGTTCCACCTGTCGGCTGTTCCACCTCCGCTGCTGCATCCTGCTCTGCTCCACCCGGCGGCTGCTCCACCTCCGATGCTGCATCCTGCTCTGCTCCACCCGGCGGCTGTCCCACCTCCGCTGCTGCATCCTGCGATGCTCCACCCGGCGTCTGTTCCATCTCCGCTGCTGCCTCCTGCTTTGCTGCTGAGTACAGAGTTGGAGCAGCAGCTGTGTAGAGCATAGCAGGAGGTAGCAGTGGAGGTGGAACAGCATTCGGGTGGAGCAGAGCAGGAGGAAGCAGCGGTGGAAAAGCTGCTGAGTGGATAGGTGGAGCACCTCCGCTGCTGCATCCTGTTCTTCTCCACACGGCGGTTGTTCCAACTCCTCTGCTGCATGGTGTTCTGCTCCACACGGCGGCTGTCCCACCTCCGCTGCTGCCTCCTGCTCTGGTCCACCCGGAGGCTGTCCCACCTCCGCTGCTGCACCCTGCTCTGGTCCACCCGGAGGCTGTCCCACCTCCGCTGCTACAGCCTGCTCTTCTCCAACGGCGGCTGTACCACCTCCGATGCTGCATCCTGCTCTGCTCCACCCGGCGGCTGTTCCACCTCCGATCCTGCATCCTGTTCTGCTCCACCCGGCGGCCGTTCCATCTCCGCTGCTGCCTCCTGCTCTGCAAAAACCAAGCAGCTGCTCCACCTCTCCACTCAGGGGCTGTTCCACCGATGCTGCTGTGACCTGCTCTGTTCCACCTGTCCACTCAGCGGCTGTTCCACCGCTGCTGCCTCCTGCTCTGCTCCACCCGAGTGCTGTTCCACCTCCGATGCTGCATCCTGGTCCTCTCCACCCGGCGGCCGTCCCACCACCGCTGCTGCATCCTGCTCTGGTCCACCCGGCGGCCGTCCCACCTCCGCTGCTGCCTCCTGCTCTGTTCCACCCGGCGGCTGCTCCACCTCCGATGCTGCATCCTGGTCTTCTCCACCCGGCGGCCGTCCCACCACCGCTGCTGCATTCTGCTCTGCAAAAACCAAGCAGCTGCTCCACCTCTCCACTCAGGGGCTGTTCCACCGATGCTGCTGTGACCTGCTCTGTTCCACCTGTCCACTCAGCGGCTGTTCCACCGCTGCTGCCTCCTGCTCTGCTCTACCCGAGTGCTGTTCCACCTCCGATGCTGCATCCTGGTCCTCTCCACCCGGCGGCCGTCCCACCACCGCTGCTGCATCCTGCTCTGTTCCACCCGGCGGCTGCTCCACCTCCGATCCTGCCTCCTGCTCTGCTCCACCCGGCGGCCGTTCCACCTCCGCTGCTGCATCCTGCTCTGGAGCAGAGCAGGATGGGTGGAGCACCCGGCGGCTGTTCCATCTCCGCTGCTGCCTCCTGCTTTGCTGCTGAGTACAGAGTTGGAGCAGCAGCTGTGTAGAGCATAGCAGGAGGTAGCAGTGGAGGTGGAACAGCATTCGGGTGGAGCAGAGCAGGAGGAAGCAGCGGTGGAAAAGCTGCTGAGTGGATAGGTGGAGCACCTCCGCTGCTGCATCCTGTTCTTCTCCACACGGCGGTTGTTCCAACTCCTCTGCTGCATGGTGTTCTGCTCCACACGGCGGCTGTCCCACCTCCGCTGCTGCCTCCTGCTCTGGTCCACCCGGAGGCTGTCCCACCTCCGCTGCTGCACCCTGCTCTGGTCCACCCGGAGGCTGTCCCACCTCCGCTGCTACAGCCTGCTCTTCTCCAACGGCGGCTGTACCACCTCCGATGCTGCATCCTGCTCTGCTCCACCCGGCGGCTGTTCCACCTCCGATCCTGCATCCTGTTCTGCTCCACCCGGCGGCCGTTCCATCTCCGCTGCTGCCTCCTGCTCTGCAAAAACCAAGCAGCTGCTCCACCTCTCCACTCAGGGGCTGTTCCACCGATGCTGCTGTGACCTGCTCTGTTCCACCTGTCCACTCAGCGGCTGTTCCACCGCTGCTGCCTCCTGCTCTGCTCCACCCGAGTGCTGTTCCACCTCCGATGCTGCATCCTGGTCCTCTCCACCCGGCGGCCGTCCCACCACCGCTGCTGCATCCTGCTCTGTTCCACCCGGCGGCTGCTCCACCTCCGATCCTGCCTCCTGCTCTGCTCCACCCGGCGGCCGTTCCACCTCCGCTGCTGCATCCTGCTCTGGAGCAGAGCAGGATGGGTGGAGCACCCGGCGGCTGTTCCACCTCCGCTGCTGCATTCTGCTCTGTTCCACCTGTCGGCTGTTCCACCTCCGCTGCTGCATCCTGCTCTGCTCCACCCGGCGGCTGTCCCACCTCCGCTGCTGCATCCTGCGATGCTCCACCCGGCGTCTGTTCCATCTCCGCTGCTGCCTCCTGCTTTGCTGCTGAGTACAGAGTTGGAGCAGCAACTGTGTAGAGCATAGCAGGAGGTAGCAGTGGAGGTGGAACAGCATTCGGGTGGAGCAGAGCAGGAGGAAGCAGCGGTGGAAAAGCTGCTGAGTGGATAGGTGGAGCACCTCCGCTGCTGCATCCTGTTCTTCTCCACACGGCGGTTGTTCCAACTCCTCTGCTGCATGGTGTTCTGCTCCACACGGCGGCTGTCCCACCTCCGCTGCTGCCTCCTGCTCTGGTCCACCCGGAGGCTGTCCCACCTCCGCTGCTACAGCCTGCTCTTCTCCAACGGCGGCTGTACCATCTCCGATGCTGCATCCTGCTCTGCTCCACCCGGCGGCTGTTCCACCTCCGATCCTGCATCCTGTTCTGCTCCACCCGGCGGCCGTTCCATCTCCGCTGCTGCCTCCTGCTCTGCTCCACCCGGCGGCTGTGTCACCCTTACCTGCTGCCTCCTGCTCTGCTCCACCCGGCGGCCGTTCCATCTCCGCTGCTGCCTCCTGCTATGCTCCACCCGGCGGCCTTTCCATCTCCGCTGCTGCCTCTTGCTATGCTCCACCCGGCGGCTGTGTCACCCTTATCTGCTGCATCCTGCTCTGCTCCACCCGGCTGCTGTTCCACTTCCAATGCTACCTCCTGGTCTGCTCCACCCGGCGGCCGTCCCACCTCCGATGCTGCATCCTGGTCTTCTCCACCCGGCGGCCGTCCCACCACCGCTGCTGCATTCTGCTCTGCAAAAACCAAGCAGCTGCTCCACCTCTCCACTCAGGGGCTGTTCCACCGATGCTGCTGTGACCTGCTCTGTTCCACCTGTCCACTCAGCGGCTGTTCCACCGCTGCTGCCTCCTGCTCTGCTCTACCCGAGTGCTGTTCCACCTCCGATGCTGCATCCTGGTCCTCTCCACCCGGCGGCCGTCCCACCACCGCTGCTGCATCCTGCTCTGGTCCACCCGGCGGCCGTCCCACCTCCGCTGCTGCCTCCTGCTCTGTTCCACCCGGCGGCTGCTCCACCTCCGATCCTGCCTCCTGCTCTGCTCCACCCGGCGGCCGTTCCACCTCCGCTGCTGCATCCTGCTCTGCAAAACCAAGCAGCTGCTCCACCTCTCCACTCAGGGGCTGTTCCACCGCTGCTGCTGTGACCTGCTCTGTTGCACCTGTCCACTCAGCTGCTGTTCCACCGCTGCTGCCTCCTGGTCTGCTCCACCCGAATGCTGTTCCACCTCCACTGCTACCTCCTGCTCTGCTCCACATGGCTGCTCTTCCACCTCTCCACACGGCTGCTGTTCCACCTCTCCACTCAGCGGCTGTCCCACCTCCGATGCTGCATCCTGCTCTGCTCCACCCGGCGGCTGTCCCACCTCCGATGCTGCATCCTGGTCTGCTCCACTCGGCGGCTGTCCCACCTCCGATGCTGCATCCTGGTCTTCTCCACCCGGCGGCCGTCCCACCAACGCTGCTGCATCCTGCTCTGCAAAACCAAGCAGCTGCTCCACCTCTCCACTCAGGGGCTGTTCCACCGATGCTGCCTCCTGCTCTTCTCCACCCGAGTGCTGTTCCACCTCCGCTGCTGCATCCTACTCTGTTCCACCCGGCGGCTGTGTCACCCTTATCTCCTGCCTCCTGCTCTGCTCCACACGGCGGCTGTTCCACCTCCGATGCTGCATCCTGGTCCTCTCCACCCGGCGGCCGTCCCACCACCGCTGCTGCATCCTGCTCTGGTCCACCCGGCGGCCGTCCCACCTCCGCTGCTGCCTCCTGCTCTGTTCCACCCGGCGGCTGCTCCACCTCCGATCCTGCCTCCTGCTCTGCTCCACATGGCTGCTCTTCCACCTCTCCACACTGCTGCTGTTCCACCTCTCCACTCAGCGGCTGTCCCACCTCCGATGCTGCATCCTGCTCTGCTGCAGCCGGCGGCTGTCCCACCTCCGATGCTGCATCCTGGTCTGCTCCACCCGGCGGCCGTTCCATCTCCGCTGCTGCCTCCTGCTCTGCTCCACCCGGCGGCTGTTCCACCTCCGCTGCTGCATTCTGCTCTGTTCCACCTGTCGGCTGTTCCACCTCCGCTGCTGCATCCTGCTCTGCTCCACCCGGCGGCTGTCCCACCTCCGCTGCTGCATCCTGCGATGCTCCACCCGGCGTCTGTTCCATCTCCGCTGCTGCCTCCTGCTTTGCTGCTGAGTACAGAGTTGGAGCAGCAGCTGTGTAGAGCATAGCAGGAGGTAGCAGTGGAGGTGGAACAGCATTCGGGTGGAGCAGAGCAGGAGGAAGCAGCGGTGGAAAAGCTGCTGAGTGGATAGGTGGAGCACCTCCGCTGCTGCATCCTGTTCTTCTCCACACGGCGGTTGTTCCAACTCCTCTGCTGCATGGTGTTCTGCTCCACACGGCGGCTGTCCCACCTCCGCTGCTGCCTCCTGCTCTGGTCCACCCGGAGGCTGTCCCACCTCCGCTGCTGCACCCTGCTCTGGTCCACCCGGAGGCTGTCCCACCTCCGCTGCTACAGCCTGCTCTTCTCCAACGGCTGCTGTACCACCTCCGATGCTTTATCCTGCTCTGCTCCACCCGGCGGCTGTTCCACCTCCGATCCTGCATCCTGTTCTGCTCCACCCGGCGGCCGTTCCATCTCCGCTGCTGCCTCCTGCTCTGCTCCACCCGGCGGCTGTGTCACCCTTACCTGCTGCCTCCTGCTCTGCTCCACCCGGTGGCCGTTCCATCTCCGCTGCTGCCTCATGCTATGCTCCACCCGGCGGCCGTTCCATCTCCGCTGCTGCCTCCTGCTATGCTCCACCCGGCGGCTGTGTCACCCTTATCTGCTGCATCCTGCTCTGCTCCACCCGGCTGCTGTTCCACTTCCAATGCTACCTCCTGGTCTGCTCCACCCGGCGGCCGTCCCACCTCCGATGCTGCATCCTGGTCTTCTCCACCCGGCGGCCGTCCCACCACCGCTGCTGCATTCTGCTCTGCAAAAACCAAGCAGCTGCTCCACCTCTCCACTCAGGGGCTGTTCCACCGATGCTGCTGTGACCTGCTCTGTTCCACCTGTCCACTCAGCGGCTGTTCCACCGCTGCTGCCTCCTGCTCTGCTCTACCCGAGTGCTGTTCCACCTCCGATGCTGCATCCTGGTCCTCTCCACCCGGCGGCCGTCCCACCACCGCTGCTGCATCCTGCTCTGTTCCACCCGGCGGCTGCTCCACCTCCGATCCTGCCTCCTGCTCTGCTCCACCCGGCGGCCGTTCCACCTCCGCTGCTGCATCCTGCTCTGCAAAACCAAGCACCTGCTCCACCTCTCCACTCAGGGGCTGTTCCACCGCTGCTGCTGTGACCTGTTCTGTTGCACCTGTCCACTCAGCGGCTGTTCCACCAATACTGCCTCCTGCTCTGCTCCACCCGAGTGCTGTTCCACCTCCGCTGCTACCTCCTGCTCTGCTCCACATGGCTGGTCTTCCACCTGTCCACACGGCTGCTGTTCCACCTCTCCACTCAGCGGCTGTCCCACCTCCGATGCTGCATCCTGCTCTGCTCCACCCGGCGGCTGTCCCACCTCCGATGCTGCATCCTGGTCTGCTCCACTCGGCGGCTGTCCCACCTCCGATGCTGCATCCTGCTCTGGTCCACCCGGCGGCCGTCCCACCTCCGCTGCTGCCTCCTGCTCTGTTCCACCAGGCGGCTGCTCCACCTCCGATCCTGCCTCCTGCTCTGCTCCACATGGCTGCTCTTCCACCTCTCCACACTGCTGCTGTTCCACCTCTCCACTCAGCGGCTGTCCCACCTCCGATGCTGCATCCTGCTCTGCTCCAGCCGGCGGCTGTCCCACCTCCGATGCTGCATCCTGGTCTGCTCCACCCGGCGGCCGTTCCATCTCCGCTGCTACCTCCTGCTCTGCTCCACCCGGCGGCTGTTCCACCTCCGCTGCTGCATTCTGCTCTGTTCCACCTGTCGGCTGTTCCACCTCCGCTGCTGCATCCTTCTCTGCTCCACCCGGCGGCTGCTCCACCTCCGATGCTGCATCCTGCTCTGCTCCACCCGGCGGCTGTCCCACCTCCGCTGCTGCATCCTGCGATGCTCCACCCGGCGTCTGTTCCATCTCCGCTGCTGCCTCCTGCTTTGCTGCTGAGTACAGAGTTGGAGCAGCAGCTGTGTAGAGCATAGCAGGAGGTAGCAGTGGAGGTGGAACAGCATTCGGGTGGAGCAGAGCAGGAGGAAGCAGCGGTGGAAAAGCTGCTGAGTGGATAGGTGGAGCACCTCCGCTGCTGCATCCTGTTCTTCTCCACACGGCGGTTGTTCCAACTCCTCTGCTCTATGGTGTTCTGCTCCACACGGCGGCTGTCCCACCTCCGCTGCTGCCTCCTGCTCTGGTCCACCCGGAGGCTGTCCCACCTCCGCTGCTACATCCTGCTCTTCTCCAACGGCGGCTGTACCACCTCCGATGCTGCATCCTGCTCTGCTCCACCCGGCGGCTGTTCCACCTCCGATCCTGCATCCTGTTCTGCTCCACCCGGCGGCCGTTCCATCTCCGCTGCTGCCTCCTGCTCTGCTCCACCCGGCGGCTGTGTCACCCTTACCTGCTGCCTCCTGCTCTGCTCCACCCGGCGGCCGTTCCATCTACGCTGCTGCCTCCTGCTATGCTCCACCCGGCGGCTGTTCCACCTCCGAAGCTGCATCCTGCTCTGCTCCACCCGGCGGCCGTTCCACCTCCGCTGCTGCCTCCTGCTCTGCTCCACCCGGCGGCTGTGTCACCCTTACCTGCTGCCTCCTGCTCTGCTCCACCCGGCGGCCGTTCCATCTCAGCTGCTGCCTTCTGCTATGCTCCACCCGGCGGCCGTTCCATCTCCGCTGCTGCCTCCTGCTATGCTCCACCCAGCGGCTGTGTCACCCTTATCTGCTGCATCCTGCTCTGCTCCACCCGGCTGCTGTTCCACTTCCAATGCTACCTCCTGGTCTGCTCCACCCGGCGGCCGTCCCACCTCCGATGCTGCATCCTGGTCTTCTCCACCCGGCGGCCGTCCCACCACCGCTGCTGCATTCTGCTCTGCAAAACCAAGCAGCTGCTCCACCTCTCCACTCAGGGGCTGTTCCACCGATGCTGCTGTGACCTGCTCTGTTCCACCTGTCCACTCAGTGGCTGTTCCACCGCTGCTGCCTCCTGCTCTGCTCCACCCGAGTGCTGTTCCACCTCCGCTGCTGCATCCTGCTCTGCTCCACCCGGCTGCTGTTCCACTTCCACTGCTACCTCCTGCTCTGCTCCACACGGCGGCCGTTTCACCTCCGATGCTGCATCCTGGTCCTCTCCACCCGGCGGCCGTCCCACCACCGCTGCTGCATCCTGCTCTGGTCCACCCGGCGGCCGTCCCACCTCCGCTGCTGCCTCCTGCTCTGTTCCACCCGGCGGCTGCTCCACCTCCGATCCTGCCTCCTGCTCTGCTCCACCCGGCGGCCGTTCCACCTCCGCTGCTGAATCCTGCTCTGCAAAACCAAGCAGCTGCTCCACCTCTCCACTCAGGGGCTGTTCCACCGCTGCTGCTGTGACCTGCTCTGTTGCACCTGTCCACTCAGCTGCTGTTCCACCGCTGCTGCCTCCTGGTCTGCTCCAGCCGAATGCTGTTCCACCTCCACTGCTACCTCCTGCTCTGCTCCACATGGCTGCTCTTCCACCTCTCCACACGGCTGCTGTTCCACCTCTCCACTCAGCGGCTGTCCCACCTCCGATGCTGCATCCTGGTCCTCTCCACCCGGCGGCCGTCCCACCACCGCTGCTGCATCCTGCTCTGGTCCACCCGGCGGCCGTCCCACCTCCGCTGCTGCCTCCTGCTCTGTTCCACCCGGCGGCTGCTCCACCTCCGATCCTGCCTCCTGCTCTGCTCCACATGGCTGCTCTTCCACCTCTCCACACTGCTGCTGTTCCACCTCTCCACTCAGCGGCTGTCCCACCTCCGATGCTGCATCCTGCTCTGCTCCAACCGGCGGCTGTCCCACCTCCGATGCTGCATCCTGGTCTGCTCCACCCGGCGGCCGTTCCATCTCCGCTGCTGCTTCCTGCTCTGCTCCACCCGGCGGCTGTTCCACCTCCGCTGCTGCATTCTGCTCTGTTCCACCTGTCGGCTGTTCCACCTCCGCTGCTGCATCCTGCTCTGCTCCACCCGGCGGCTGTCCCACCTCCGCTGCTGCATCCTGCGATGCTCCACCCGGCGTCTGTTCCATCTCCGCTGCTGCCTCCTGCTTTGCTGCTGAGTACAGAGTTGGAGCAGCAGCTGTGTAGAGCATAGCAGGAGGTAGCAGTGGAGGTGGAACAGCATTCGGGTGGAGCAGAGCAGGAGGAAGCAGCGGTGGAAAAGCTGCTGAGTGGATAGGTGGAGCACCTCCGCTGCTGCATCCTGTTCTTCTCCACACGGCGGTTGTTCCAACTCCTCTGCTGCATGGTGTTCTGCTCCACACGGCGGTTGTCCCACCTCCGCTGCTGCCTCCTGCTCTGGTCCACCCGGAGGCTGTCCCACCTCCGCTGCTGCACCCTGCTCTGGTCCACCCGGAGGCTGTCCCACCTCCGCTGCTACAGCCTGCTCTTCTCCAACGGCGGCTGTACCACCTCCGATGCTGCATCCTGCTCTGCTCCACCCGGCGGCTGTTCCACCTCCGATCCTGCATCCTGTTCTGCTCCACCCGGCGGCCGTTCCATCTCCGCTGCTGCCTCCTGCTCTGCTCCACCCGGCGGCTGTGTCACCCTTACCTGCTGCCTCCTGCTCTGCTCCACCCGGCGGCCGTTCCATCTCCGCTGCTGCCTCCTGCTATGCTCCACCCGGCGGCCGTTCCATCTCCGCTGCTGCCTCCTGCTCTGCTCCACCCGGCGGCTGTGTCACCCTTATCTGCTGCATCCTGCTCTGCTCCACCCGGCTGCTGTTCCACTTCCAATGCTACCTCCTGGTCTGCTCCACCCGGCGGCCGTCCCACCTCCGATGCTGCATCCTGGTCTTCTCCACCCGGCGGCCGTCCCACCACCGCTGCTGCATTCTGCTCTGCAAAACCAAGCAGCTGCTCCACCTCTCCACTCAGGGGCTGTTCCACCGATGCTGCTGTGACCTGCTCTGTTCCACCTGTCCACTCAGTGGCTGTTCCACCGCTGCTGCCTCCTGCTCTGCTCCACCCGAGTGCTGTTCCACCTCCGCTGCTGCATCCTGCTCTGCTCCACCCGGCTGCTGTTCCACTTCCACTGCTACCTCCTGCTCTGCTCCACACGGCGGCCGTTTCACCTCCGATGCTGCATCCTGGTCCTCTCCACCCGGCGGCCGTCCCACCACCGCTGCTGCATCCTGCTCTGGTCCACCCGGCGGCCGTCCCACCTCCGCTGCTGCCTCCTGCTCTGTTCCACCCGGCGGCTGCTCCACCTCCGATCCTGCCTCCTGCTCTGCTCCACCCGGCGGCCGTTCCACCTCCGCTGCTGCATCCTGCTCTGCAAAACCAAGCAGCTGCTCCACCTCTCCACTCAGGGGCTGTTCCACCGCTGCTGCTGTGACCTGCTCTGTTGCACCTGTCCACTCAGCTGCTGTTCCACCGCTGCTGCCTCCTGGTCTGCTCCAGCCGAATGCTGTTCCACCTCCACTGCTACCTCCTGCTCTGCTCCACATGGCTGCTCTTCCACCTCTCCACACGGCTGCTGTTCCACCTCTCCACTCAGCGGCTGTCCCACCTCCGATGCTGCATCCTGGTCCTCTCCACCCGGCGGCCGTCCCACCACCGCTGCTGCATCCTGCTCTGGTCCACCCGGCGGCCGTCCCACCTCCGCTGCTGCATCCTGGTCTTCTCCACCCGGCGGCCGTCCCACCAATGCTGCTGCATCCTGCTCTGCAAAACCAAGCAGCTGCTCCACCTCTCCACTCAGGGGCTGTTCCACCGATGCTGCCTCCTGCTCTGCTCCACCCGAGTGCTGTTCCACCTCCGCTGCTGCATCCTACTCTGTTCCACCCGGCGGCTGTGTCACCCTTATCTCCTGCCTCCTGCTCTGCTCCACACGGCGGCCGTTCCACCTCCGATGCTGCATCCTGGTCCTCTCCACCCGGCGGCCGTCCCACCACCGCTGCTGCATCCTGCTCTGGTCCACCCGGCGGCCGTCCCACCTCCGCTGCTGCCTCCTGCTCTGTTCCACCCGGCGGCTGCTCCACCTCCGATCCTGGCTCCTGCTCTGCTCCACATGGCTGCTCTTCCACCTCTCCACACTGCTGCTGTTCCACCTCTCCACTCAGCGGCTGTCCCACCTCCGATGCTGCATCCTGCTCTGCTCCAACCGGCGGCTGTCCCACCTCCGATGCTGCATCCTGGTCTGCTCCACCCGGCGGCCGTTCCATCTCCGCTGCTGCCTCCTGCTCTGCTCCACCCGGCGGCTGTTCCACCTCCGCTGCTGCATTCTGCTCTGTTCCACCTGTCGGCTGTTCCACCTCCGCTGCTGTATCCTGCTCTGCTCCACCCGGCGCCTGTCCCACCTCCGCTGCTGCATCCTGCTCTGCTCCACCCGGCGTCTGTTCCATCTCCGCTGCTGCCTCCTGCTTTGCTGCTGAGTACAGAGTTGGAGCAGCAGCTGTGTAGAGCATAGCAGGAGGTAGCAGTGGAGGTGGAACAGCATTCGGGTGGAGCAGAGCAGGAGGAAGCAGCGGTGGAAAAGCTGCTGAGTGGATAGGTGGAGCACCTCCGCTGCTGCATCCTGTTCTTCTCCACACGGCGGTTGTTCCAACTCCTCTGCTGCATGGTGTTCTGCTCCACACGGCGGCTGTCCCACCTCCGCTGCTGCCTCCTGCTCTGGTCCACCCGGAGGCTGTCCCACCTCCGCTGCTGCACCCTGCTCTGGTCCACCCGGAGGCTGTCCCACCTCCGCTGCTACAGCCTGCTCTTCTCCAACGGCGGCTGTACCACCTCCGATGCTGCATCCTGCTCTGCTCCACCCGGCGGCTGTTCCACCTCCGATCCTGCATCCTGTTCTGCTCCACCCGGCGGCCGTTCCATCTCCGCTGCTGCCTCCTGCTCTGCAAAAACCAAGCAGCTGCTCCACCTCTCCACTCAGGGGCTGTTCCACCGATGCTGCTGTGACCTGCTCTGTTCCACCTGTCCACTCAGCGGCTGTTCCACCGCTGCTGCCTCCTGCTCTGCTCCACCCGAGTGCTGTTCCACCTCCGATGCTGCATCCTGGTCCTCTCCACCCGGCGGCCGTCCCACCACCGCTGCTGCATCCTGCTCTGTTCCACCCGGCGGCTGCTCCACCTCCGATCCTGCCTCCTGCTCTGCTCCACCCGGCGGCCGTTCCACCTCCGCTGCTGCATCCTGCTCTGGAGCAGAGCAGGATGGGTGGAGCACCCGGCGGCTGTTCCACCTCCGCTGCTGCATTCTGCTCTGTTCCACCTGTCGGCTGTTCCACCTCCGCTGCTGCATCCTGCTCTGCTCCACCCGGCGGCTGTCCCACCTCCGCTGCTGCATCCTGCGATGCTCCACCCGGCGTCTGTTCCATCTCCGCTGCTGCCTCCTGCTTTGCTGCTGAGTACAGAGTTGGAGCAGCAACTGTGTAGAGCATAGCAGGAGGTAGCAGTGGAGGTGGAACAGCATTCGGGTGGAGCAGAGCAGGAGGAAGCAGCGGTGGAAAAGCTGCTGAGTGGATAGGTGGAGCACCTCCGCTGCTGCATCCTGTTCTTCTCCACACGGCGGTTGTTCCAACTCCTCTGCTGCATGGTGTTCTGCTCCACACGGCGGCTGTCCCACCTCCGCTGCTGCCTCCTGCTCTGGTCCACCCGGAGGCTGTCCCACCTCCGCTGCTACAGCCTGCTCTTCTCCAACGGCGGCTGTACCATCTCCGATGCTGCATCCTGCTCTGCTCCACCCGGCGGCTGTTCCACCTCCGATCCTGCATCCTGTTCTGCTCCACCCGGCGGCCGTTCCATCTCCGCTGCTGCCTCCTGCTCTGCTCCACCCGGCGGCTGTGTCACCCTTACCTGCTGCCTCCTGCTCTGCTCCACCCGGCGGCCGTTCCATCTCCGCTGCTGCCTCCTGCTATGCTCCACCCGGCGGCCTTTCCATCTCCGCTGCTGCCTCTTGCTATGCTCCACCCGGCGGCTGTGTCACCCTTATCTGCTGCATCCTGCTCTGCTCCACCCGGCTGCTGTTCCACTTCCAATGCTACCTCCTGGTCTGCTCCACCCGGCGGCCGTCCCACCTCCGATGCTGCATCCTGGTCTTCTCCACCCGGCGGCCGTCCCACCACCGCTGCTGCATTCTGCTCTGCAAAAACCAAGCAGCTGCTCCACCTCTCCACTCAGGGGCTGTTCCACCGATGCTGCTGTGACCTGCTCTGTTCCACCTGTCCACTCAGCGGCTGTTCCACCGCTGCTGCCTCCTGCTCTGCTCTACCCGAGTGCTGTTCCACCTCCGATGCTGCATCCTGGTCCTCTCCACCCGGCGGCCGTCCCACCACCGCTGCTGCATCCTGCTCTGGTCCACCCGGCGGCCGTCCCACCTCCGCTGCTGCCTCCTGCTCTGTTCCACCCGGCGGCTGCTCCACCTCCGATCCTGCCTCCTGCTCTGCTCCACCCGGCGGCCGTTCCACCTCCGCTGCTGCATCCTGCTCTGCAAAACCAAGCAGCTGCTCCACCTCTCCACTCAGGGGCTGTTCCACCGCTGCTGCTGTGACCTGCTCTGTTGCACCTGTCCACTCAGCTGCTGTTCCACCGCTGCTGCCTCCTGGTCTGCTCCACCCGAATGCTGTTCCACCTCCACTGCTACCTCCTGCTCTGCTCCACATGGCTGCTCTTCCACCTCTCCACACGGCTGCTGTTCCACCTCTCCACTCAGCGGCTGTCCCACCTCCGATGCTGCATCCTGCTCTGCTCCACCCGGCGGCTGTCCCACCTCCGATGCTGCATCCTGGTCTGCTCCACTCGGCGGCTGTCCCACCTCCGATGCTGCATCCTGGTCTTCTCCACCCGGCGGCCGTCCCACCAACGCTGCTGCATCCTGCTCTGCAAAACCAAGCAGCTGCTCCACCTCTCCACTCAGGGGCTGTTCCACCGATGCTGCCTCCTGCTCTTCTCCACCCGAGTGCTGTTCCACCTCCGCTGCTGCATCCTACTCTGTTCCACCCGGCGGCTGTGTCACCCTTATCTCCTGCCTCCTGCTCTGCTCCACACGGCGGCTGTTCCACCTCCGATGCTGCATCCTGGTCCTCTCCACCCGGCGGCCGTCCCACCACCGCTGCTGCATCCTGCTCTGGTCCACCCGGCGGCCGTCCCACCTCCGCTGCTGCCTCCTGCTCTGTTCCACCCGGCGGCTGCTCCACCTCCGATCCTGCCTCCTGCTCTGCTCCACATGGCTGCTCTTCCACCTCTCCACACTGCTGCTGTTCCACCTCTCCACTCAGCGGCTGTCCCACCTCCGATGCTGCATCCTGCTCTGCTGCAGCCGGCGGCTGTCCCACCTCCGATGCTGCATCCTGGTCTGCTCCACCCGGCGGCCGTTCCATCTCCGCTGCTGCCTCCTGCTCTGCTCCACCCGGCGGCTGTTCCACCTCCGCTGCTGCATTCTGCTCTGTTCCACCTGTCGGCTGTTCCACCTCCGCTGCTGCATCCTGCTCTGCTCCACCCGGCGGCTGTCCCACCTCCGCTGCTGCATCCTGCGATGCTCCACCCGGCGTCTGTTCCATCTCCGCTGCTGCCTCCTGCTTTGCTGCTGAGTACAGAGTTGGAGCAGCAGCTGTGTAGAGCATAGCAGGAGGTAGCAGTGGAGGTGGAACAGCATTCGGGTGGAGCAGAGCAGGAGGAAGCAGCGGTGGAAAAGCTGCTGAGTGGATAGGTGGAGCACCTCCGCTGCTGCATCCTGTTCTTCTCCACACGGCGGTTGTTCCAACTCCTCTGCTGCATGGTGTTCTGCTCCACACGGCGGCTGTCCCACCTCCGCTGCTGCCTCCTGCTCTGGTCCACCCGGAGGCTGTCCCACCTCCGCTGCTGCACCCTGCTCTGGTCCACCCGGAGGCTGTCCCACCTCCGCTGCTACAGCCTGCTCTTCTCCAACGGCTGCTGTACCACCTCCGATGCTTTATCCTGCTCTGCTCCACCCGGCGGCTGTTCCACCTCCGATCCTGCATCCTGTTCTGCTCCACCCGGCGGCCGTTCCATCTCCGCTGCTGCCTCCTGCTCTGCTCCACCCGGCGGCTGTGTCACCCTTACCTGCTGCCTCCTGCTCTGCTCCACCCGGCGGCCGTTCCATCTCCGCTGCTGCCTCATGCTATGCTCCACCCGGCGGCCGTTCCATCTCCGCTGCTGCCTCCTGCTATGCTCCACCCGGCGGCTGTGTCACCCTTATCTGCTGCATCCTGCTCTGCTCCACCCGGCTGCTGTTCCACTTCCAATGCTACCTCCTGGTCTGCTCCACCCGGCGGCCGTCCCACCTCCGATGCTGCATCCTGGTCTTCTCCACCCGGCGGCCGTCCCACCACCGCTGCTGCATTCTGCTCTGCAAAAACCAAGCAGCTGCTCCACCTCTCCACTCAGGGGCTGTTCCACCGATGCTGCTGTGACCTGCTCTGTTCCACCTGTCCACTCAGCGGCTGTTCCACCGCTGCTGCCTCCTGCTCTGCTCTACCCGAGTGCTGTTCCACCTCCGATGCTGCATCCTGGTCCTCTCCACCCGGCGGCCGTCCCACCACCGCTGCTGCATCCTGCTCTGGTCCACCCGGCGGCCGTCCCACCTCCGCTGCTGCCTCCTGCTCTGTTCCACCCGGCGGCTGCTCCACCTCCGATCCTGCCTCCTGCTCTGCTCCACCCGGCGGCCGTTCCACCTCCGCTGCTGCATCCTGCTCTGCAAAACCAAGCAGCTGCTCCACCTCTCCACTCAGGGGCTGTTCCACCGCTGCTGCTGTGACCTGCTCTGTTGCACCTGTCCACTCAGCTGCTGTTCCACCGCTGCTGCCTCCTGGTCTGCTCCACCCGAATGCTGTTCCACCTCCACTGCTACCTCCTGCTCTGCTCCACATGGCTGCTCTTCCACCTCTCCACACGGCTGCTGTTCCACCTCTCCACTCAGCGGCTGTCCCACCTCCGATGCTGCATCCTGCTCTGCTCCACCCGGCGGCTGTCCCACCTCCGATGCTGCATCCTGGTCTGCTCCACTCGGCGGCTGTCCCACCTCCGATGCTGCATCCTGGTCTTCTCCACCCGGCGGCCGTCCCACCAACGCTGCTGCATCCTGCTCTGCAAAACCAAGCAGCTGCTCCACCTCTCCACTCAGGGGCTGTTCCACCGATGCTGCCTCCTGCTCTTCTCCACCCGAGTGCTGTTCCACCTCCGCTGCTGCATCCTACTCTGTTCCACCCGGCGGCTGTGTCACCCTTATCTCCTGCCTCCTGCTCTGCTCCACACGGCGGCTGTTCCACCTCCGATGCTGCATCCTGGTCCTCTCCACCCGGCGGCCGTCCCACCACCGCTGCTGCATCCTGCTCTGGTCCACCCGGCGGCCGTCCCACCTCCGCTGCTGCCTCCTGCTCTGTTCCACCCGGCGGCTGCTCCACCTCCGATCCTGCCTCCTGCTCTGCTCCACATGGCTGCTCTTCCACCTCTCCACACTGCTGCTGTTCCACCTCTCCACTCAGCGGCTGTCCCACCTCCGATGCTGCATCCTGCTCTGCTGCAGCCGGCGGCTGTCCCACCTCCGATGCTGCATCCTGGTCTGCTCCACCCGGCGGCCGTTCCATCTCCGCTGCTGCCTCCTGCTCTGCTCCACCCGGCGGCTGTTCCACCTCCGCTGCTGCATTCTGCTCTGTTCCACCTGTCGGCTGTTCCACCTCCGCTGCTGCATCCTGCTCTGCTCCACCCGGCGGCTGTCCCACCTCCGCTGCTGCATCCTGCGATGCTCCACCCGGCGTCTGTTCCATCTCCGCTGCTGCCTCCTGCTTTGCTGCTGAGTACAGAGTTGGAGCAGCAGCTGTGTAGAGCATAGCAGGAGGTAGCAGTGGAGGTGGAACAGCATTCGGGTGGAGCAGAGCAGGAGGAAGCAGCGGTGGAAAAGCTGCTGAGTGGATAGGTGGAGCACCTCCGCTGCTGCATCCTGTTCTTCTCCACACGGCGGTTGTTCCAACTCCTCTGCTGCATGGTGTTCTGCTCCACACGGCGGCTGTCCCACCTCCGCTGCTGCCTCCTGCTCTGGTCCACCCGGAGGCTGTCCCACCTCCGCTGCTGCACCCTGCTCTGGTCCACCCGGAGGCTGTCCCACCTCCGCTGCTACAGCCTGCTCTTCTCCAACGGCTGCTGTACCACCTCCGATGCTTTATCCTGCTCTGCTCCACCCGGCGGCTGTTCCACCTCCGATCCTGCATCCTGTTCTGCTCCACCCGGCGGCCGTTCCATCTCCGCTGCTGCCTCCTGCTCTGCTCCACCCGGCGGCTGTGTCACCCTTACCTGCTGCCTCCTGCTCTGCTCCACCCGGCGGCCGTTCCATCTCCGCTGCTGCCTCATGCTATGCTCCACCCGGCGGCCGTTCCATCTCCGCTGCTGCCTCCTGCTATGCTCCACCCGGCGGCTGTGTCACCCTTATCTGCTGCATCCTGCTCTGCTCCACCCGGCTGCTGTTCCACTTCCAATGCTACCTCCTGGTCTGCTCCACCCGGCGGCCGTCCCACCTCCGATGCTGCATCCTGGTCTTCTCCACCCGGCGGCCGTCCCACCACCGCTGCTGCATTCTGCTCTGCAAAAACCAAGCAGCTGCTCCACCTCTCCACTCAGGGGCTGTTCCACCGATGCTGCTGTGACCTGCTCTGTTCCACCTGTCCACTCAGCGGCTGTTCCACCGCTGCTGCCTCCTGCTCTGCTCTACCCGAGTGCTGTTCCACCTCCGATGCTGCATCCTGGTCCTCTCCACCCGGCGGCCGTCCCACCACCGCTGCTGCATCCTGCTCTGTTCCACCCGGCGGCTGCTCCACCTCCGATCCTGCCTCCTGCTCTGCTCCACCCAGCGGCCGTTCCACCTCCGCTGCTGCATCCTGCTCTGCAAAACCAAGCACCTGCTCCACCTCTCCACTCAGGGGCTGTTCCACCGCTGCTGCTGTGACCTGTTCTGTTGCACCTGTCCACTCAGCGGCTGTTCCACCAATACTGCCTCCTGCTCTGCTCCACCCGAGTGCTGTTCCACCTCCGCTGCTACCTCCTGCTCTGCTCCACATGGCTGGTCTTCCACCTGTCCACACGGCTGCTGTTCCACCTCTCCACTCAGCGGCTGTCCCACCTCCGATGCTGCATCCTGCTCTGCTCCACCCGGCGGCTGTCCCACCTCCGATGCTGCATCCTGGTCTGCTCCACTCGGCGGCTGTCCCACCTCCGATGCTGCATCCTGCTCTGGTCCACCCGGCGGCCGTCCCACCTCCGCTGCTGCATCCTGCTCTGTTCCACCAGGCGGCTGCTCCACCTCCGATCCTGCCTCCTGCTCTGCTCCACATGGCTGCTCTTCCACCTCTCCACACTGCTGCTGTTCCACCTCTCCACTCAGCGGCTGTCCCACCTCCGATGCTGCATCCTGCTCTGCTCCAGCCGGCGGCTGTCCCACCTCCGATGCTGCATCCTGGTCTGCTCCACCCGGCGGCCGTTCCATCTCCGCTGCTACCTCCTGCTCTGCTCCACCCGGCGGCTGTTCCACCTCCGCTGCTGCATTCTGCTCTGTTCCACCTGTCGGCTGTTCCACCTCCGCTGCTGCATCCTTCTCTGCTCCACCCGGCGGCTGCTCCACCTCCGATGCTGCATCCTGCTCTGCTCCACCCGGCGGCTGTCCCACCTCCGCTGCTGCATCCTGCGATGCTCCACCCGGCGTCTGTTCCATCTCCGCTGCTGCCTCCTGCTTTGCTGCTGAGTACAGAGTTGGAGCAGCAGCTGTGTAGAGCATAGCAGGAGGTAGCAGTGGAGGTGGAACAGCATTCGGGTGGAGCAGAGCAGGAGGAAGCAGCGGTGGAAAAGCTGCTGAGTGGATAGGTGGAGCACCTCCGCTGCTGCATCCTGTTCTTCTCCACACGGCGGTTGTTCCAACTCCTCTGCTCTATGGTGTTCTGCTCCACACGGCGGCTGTCCCACCTCCGCTGCTGCCTCCTGCTCTGGTCCACCCGGAGGCTGTCCCACCTCCGCTGCTACATCCTGCTCTTCTCCAACGGCGGCTGTACCACCTCCGATGCTGCATCCTGCTCTGCTCCACCTGGCGGCTGTTCCACCTCCGATCCTGCATCCTGTTCTGCTCCACCCGGCGGCCGTTCCATCTCCGCTGCTGCCTCCTGCTCTGCTCCACCCGGCGGCTGTGTCACCCTTACCTGCTGCCTCCTGCTCTGCTCCACCCGGCGGCCGTTCCATCTACGCTGCTGCCTCCTGCTATGCTCCACCCGGCGGCTGTTCCACCTCCGAAGCTGCATCCTGCTCTGCTCCACCCGGCGGCCGTTCCACCTCCGATGCTGCATCCTGCTCTGCTCCACCCGGCGGCCATCCCACCTCCGCTGCTGCCTCCTGCTCTGCTCCACCTCCGATGCTGCATCCTGCTCTGCTCCACCCGGCCGCTGTCCCACCTCCGCTGCTTCCTCCTGCTCTGCTCCACCCGGCGTCTGTTCCATCTCCGCTGCTGCCTCCTGCTTTGCTGCTGAGTAGAGAGTTGGAGCAGCAGCTGTGTAGAGCATAGCAGGAGGTAGCAGTGGAGGTGGAACAGCATTCGGGTGGAGCAGAGCAGGAGGAAGCAGCGGTGGAAAAGCTGCTGAGTGGATAGGTGGAGCACCTCCGCTGCTGCATCCTGTTCTTCTCCACACGGCGGTTGTTCCAACTCCTCTGCTGCATGGTGTTCTGCTCCACACGGCGGCTGTCCCACCTCCGCTGCTGCCTCCTGCTCTGGTCCACCCGGAGGCTGTCCCACCTCCGCTGCTGCACCCTGCTCTGGTCAACCCGGAGGCTGTCCCACCTCCGCTGCTTCAGCCTGCTCTTCTCCAACGGCGGCTGTACCACCTCCGATGCTGCATCCTGCTCTGCTCCACCCGGCGGCTGTTCCACCTCCGATCCTGCATCCTGTTCTGCTCCACCCGGCGGCCGTTCCATCTCCGCTGCTGCCTCCTGCTCTGCTCCACCCGGCGGCTGTGTCACCCTTACCTGCTGCCTCCTGCTCTGCTCCACCCGGCGGCCGTTCCATCTCCGCTGCTGCCTCCTGCTATGCTCCACCCGGCGGCCGTTCCATCTCCGCTGCTGCCTCCTGCTATGCTCCACCCGGCGTCTGTTCCATCTCCGCTGCTGCCTCCTGCTTTGCTGCTGAGTACAGAGTTGGAGCAGCAGCTGTGTAGAGCATAGCAGGAGGTAGCAGTGGAGGTGGAACAGCATTCGGGTGGAGCAGAGCAGGAGGAAGCAGCGGTGGAAAAGCTGCTGAGTGGATAGGTGGAGCACCTCCACTGCTGCATCCTGTTCTTCTCCACACGGCGGTTGTTCCAACTCCTCTGCTGCATGGTGTTCTGCTCCACACGGCGGTTGTCCCACCTCCGCTGCTGCCTCCTGCTCTGGTCCACCCGGAGGCTGTCCCACCTCCACTGCTGCACCCTGCTCTGGTCCACCCGGAGGCTGTCCCACCTCCGCTGCTACAGCCTGCTCTTCTCCAACGGCGGCTGTACCACCTCCGATGCTGCATCCTGCTCTGCTCCACCCGGCGGCTGTTCCACCTCCGATCCTGCATCCTGTTCTGCTCCACCCGGCGGCCGTTCCATCTCCGCTGCTGCCTCCTGCTCTGCTCCACCCGGCGGCTGTGTCACCCTTACCTGCTGCCTCCTGCTCTGCTCCACCCGGCGGCCGTTCCATCTCCGCTGCTGCCTCCTGCTATGCTCCACCCGGCGGCCGTTCCATCTCCGCTGCTGCCTCCTGCTATGCTCCACCCGGCGGCTGTGTCACCCTTATCTGCTGCATCCTGCTCTGCTCCACCCGGCTGCTGTTCCACTTCCAATGCTACCTCCTGGTCTGCTCCACCCGGCGGCCGTCCCACCTCCGTTGCTGCATCCTGGTCTTCTCCACCCGGCGGCCGTCCCACCACCGCTGCTGCATTCTGCTCTGCAAAACCAAGCAGCTGCTCCACCTCTCCACTCAGGGGCTGTTCCACCGATGCTGCTGTGACCTGCTCTGTTCCACCTGTCCACTCAGTGGCTGTTCCACCGCTGCTGCCTCCTGCTCTGCTCCACCCGAGTGCTGTTCCACCTCCGCTGCTGCATCCTGCTCTGCTCCACCCGGCTGCTGTTCCACTTCCACTGCTACCTCCTGCTCTGCTCCACAAGGCGGCCGTTTCACCTCCGATGCTGCATCCTGGTCCTCTCCACCCGGCGGCCGTCCCACCACCGCTGCTGCATCCTGCTCTGGTCCACCCGGCGGCCGTCCCACCTCCGCTGCTGCCTCCTGCTCTGTTCCACCCGGCGGCTGCTCCACCTCCGATCCTGCCTCCTGCTCTACTCCACCCGGCGGCCGTTCCACCTCCGCTGCTGCATCCTGCTCTGCAAAACCAAGCAGCTGCTCCACCTCTCCACTCAGGGGCTGTTCCACCGCTGCTGCTGTGACCTGCTCTGTTGCACCTGTCCACTCAGCTGCTGTTCCACCGCTGCTGCCTCCTGGTCTGCTCCACCCGAATGCTGTTCCACCTCCACTGCTACCTCCTGCTCTGCTCCACATGGCTGCTCTTCCACCTCTCCACACGGCTGCTGTTCCACCTCTCCACTCAGCGGCTGTCCCACCTCCGATGCTGCATCCTGCTCTGCTCCACCCGGCGGCTGTCCCACCTCCGATGCTGCATCCTGGTCTGCTCCACTCGGCGGCTGTCCCACCTCCGATGCTGCATCCTGGTCTTCTCCACCCGGCGGCCGTCCCAACAATGCTGCTGCATCCTGCTCTGGAAAACCAAGCAGCTGCTCCACCTCTCCACTCAGGGGCTGTTCCACCGATGCTGCCTCCTGCTCTGCTCCACCCGAGTGCTGTTCCACCTCCGCTGCTGCATCCTACTCTGTTCCACCCGGCGGCTGTGTCACCCTTATCTCCTGCCTCCTGCTCTGCTCCACACGGCGGCCGTTCCACCTCCGATGCTGCATCGTGGTCCTCTCCACCCGGCGGCCGTCCCACCACCGCTGCTGCATCCTGCTCTGGTCCACCCGGCGGCCGTCCCACCTCCGCTGCTGCCTCCTGCTCTGTTCCACCAGGCGGCTGCTCCACCTCCGATCCTGCCTCCTGCTCTGCTCCACATGGCTGCTCTTCCACCTCTCCACACTGCTGCTGTTCCACCTCTCCACTCAGCGGCTGTCCCACCTCCGATGCTGCATCCTGCTCTGCTCCAGCCGGCGGCTGTCCCACCTCCGATGCTGCATCCTGGTCTGCTCCACCCGGCGGCCGTTCCATCTCCGCTGCTACCTCCTGCTCTGCTCCACCCGGCGGCTGTTCCACCTCCGCTGCTGCATTCTGCTCTGTTCCACCTGTCGGCTGTTCCACCTCCGCTGCTGCATCCTTCTCTGCTCCACCCGGCGGCTGCTCCACCTCCGATGCTGCATCCTGCTCTGCTCCACCCGGCGGCTGTCCCACCTCCGCTGCTGCATCCTGCGATGCTCCACCCGGCGTCTGTTCCATCTCCGCTGCTGCCTCCTGCTTTGCTGCTGAGTACAGAGTTGGAGCAGCAGCTGTGTAGAGCATAGCAGGAGGTAGCAGTGGAGGTGGAACAGCATTCGGGTGGAGCAGAGCAGGAGGAAGCAGCGGTGGAAAAGCTGCTGAGTGGATAGGTGGAGCACCTCCGCTGCTGCATCCTGTTCTTCTCCACACGGCGGTTGTTCCAACTCCTCTGCTCTATGGTGTTCTGCTCCACACGGCGGCTGTCCCACCTCCGCTGCTGCCTCCTGCTCTGGTCCACCCGGAGGCTGTCCCACCTCCGCTGCTACAGCCTGCTCTTCTCCAACGGCGGCTGTACCACCTCCGATGCTGCATCCTGCTCTGCTCCACCCGGCGGCTGTTCCACCTCCGATCCTGCATCCTGTTCTGCTCCACCCGGCGGCCGTTCCATCTCCGCTGCTGCCTCCTGCTCTGCTCCACCCGGCGGCTGTGTCACCCTTACCTGCTGCCTCCTGCTCTGCTCCACCCGGCGGCCGTTCCATCTACGCTGCTGCCTCCTGCTATGCTCCACCCGGCGGCTGTTCCACCTCCGAAGCTGCATCCTGCTCTGCTCCACCCGGCGGCCGTTCCACCTCCGATGCTGCATCCTGCTCTGCTCCACCCGGCGGCCATCCCACCTCCGCTGCTGCCTCCTGCTCTGCTCCACCTCCGATGCTGCATCCTGCTCTGCTCCACCCGGCCGCTGTCCCACCTCCGCTGCTTCCTCCTGCTCTGCTCCACCCGGCGTCTGTTCCATCTCCGCTGCTGCCTCCTGCTTTGCTGCTGAGTAGAGAGTTGGAGCAGCAGCTGTGTAGAGCATAGCAGGAGGTAGCAGTGGAGGTGGAACAGCATTCGGGTGGAGCAGAGCAGGAGGAAGCAGCGGTGGAAAAGCTGCTGAGTGGATAGGTGGAGCACCTCCGCTGCTGCATCCTGTTCTTCTCCACACGGCGGTTGTTCCAACTCCTCTGCTGCATGGTGTTCTGCTCCACACGGCGGCTGTCCCACCTCCGATGCTGCATCCTGGTCCTCTCCACCCGGCGGCCGTCCCACCACCGCTGCTGCATCCTGCTCTGGTCCACCCGGCGGCCATCCCACCTCCGCTGCTGCCTCCTGCTCTGTTCCACCCGGCGGCTGCTCCACCTCCGATCCTGCCTCCTGCTCTGCTCCACCCGGCGGCCGTTCCACCTCCGCTGCTGCATCCTGCTCTGCAAAACCAAGCAGCTGCTCCACCTCTCCACTCAGGGGCTGTTCCACCGCTGCTGCTGTGACCTGCTCTGTTGCACCTGTCCACTCAGCTGCTGTTCCACCGCTGCTGCCTCCTGGTCTGCTCCACCCGAATGCTGTTCCATCTCCACTGCTACCTCCTGCTCTGCTCCACATGGCTGCTCTTCCACCTCTCCACACGGCTGCTGTTCCACCTCTCCACTCAGCGGCTGTCCCACCTCCGATGCTGCATCCTGCTCTGCTCCACCCGGCGGCTGTCCCACCTCCGATGCTGCATCCTGGTCTGCTCCACTCGGCGGCTGTCCCACCTCCGATGCTGCATCCTGGTCTTCTCCACCCGGCGGCGGTCCCACCAATGCTGCTGCATCCTGCTCTGCAAAACCAAGCAGCTGCTCCACCTCTCCACTCAGGGGCTGTTCCACCGATGCTGCCTCCTGCTCTGCTTCACCCGAGTGCTGTTCCACCTCCGCTGCTGCATCCTACTCTGTTCCACCCGGCGGCTGTGTCACCCTTATCTCCTGCCTCCTGCTCTGCTCCACACGGCGGCCGTTCCACCTCCGATGCTTCATCCTGGTCCTCTCCACCCGGCGGCCGTCCCACCACCGCTGCTGCATCCTGCTCTGGTCCACCCGGCGGCCGTCCCACCTCCGCTGCTGCCTCCTGCTCTGTTCCACCCGGCGGCTGCTCCACCTCCGATCCTGCCTCCTGCTCTGCTCCACATGGCTGCTCTTCATCCTCTCCACACTGCTGCTGTTCCACCTCTCCACTCAGCGGCTGTCCCACCTCCGATGCTGCATCCTCCTCTGCTCCAGCCGGCGGCTGTCCCACCTCTGCTGCTACAGCCTGCTCTTCTCCAACGGCGGCTGTACCACCTCCGATGCTGCATCCTGCTCTGCTCCACCCGGCGGCTGTTCCACCTCCGATCCTGCATCCTGTTCTGCTCCACCCGGCGGCCGTTCCATCTCCGCTGCTGCCTCCTGCTCTGCTCCACCCGGCGGCTGTGTCACCCTTACCTGCTGCCTCCTGCTCTGCTCCACCCGGCGGCCGTTCCATCTCCGCTGCTGCCTCATGCTATGCTCCACCCGGCGGCCGTTCCATCTCCGCTGCTGCCTCCTGCTATGCTCCACCCGGCGGCTGTGTCACCCTTATCTGCTGCATCCTGCTCTGCTCCACCCGGCTGCTGTTCCACTTCCAATGCTACCTCCTGGTCTGCTCCACCCGGCGGCCGTCCCACCTCCGATGCTGCATCCTGGTCTTCTCCACCCGGCGGCCGTCCCACCACCGCTGCTGCATTCTGCTCTGCAAAAACCAAGCAGCTGCTCCACCTCTCCACTCAGGGGCTGTTCCACCGATGCTGCTGTGACCTGCTCTGTTCCACCTGTCCACTCAGCGGCTGTTCCACCGCTGCTGCCTCCTGCTCTGCTCTACCCGAGTGCTGTTCCACCTCCGATGCTGCATCCTGGTCCTCTCCACCCGGCGGCCGTCCCACCACCGCTGCTGCATCCTGCTCTGTTCCACCCGGCGGCTGCTCCACCTCCGATCCTGCCTCCTGCTCTGCTCCACCCAGCGGCCGTTCCACCTCCGCTGCTGCATCCTGCTCTGCAAAACCAAGCACCTGCTCCACCTCTCCACTCAGGGGCTGTTCCACCGCTGCTGCTGTGACCTGTTCTGTTGCACCTGTCCACTCAGCGGCTGTTCCACCAATACTGCCTCCTGCTCTGCTCCACCCGAGTGCTGTTCCACCTCCGCTGCTACCTCCTGCTCTGCTCCACATGGCTGGTCTTCCACCTGTCCACACGGCTGCTGTTCCACCTCTCCACTCAGCGGCTGTCCCACCTCCGATGCTGCATCCTGCTCTGCTCCACCCGGCGGCTGTCCCACCTCCGATGCTGCATCCTGGTCTGCTCCACTCGGCGGCTGTCCCACCTCCGATGCTGCATCCTGCTCTGGTCCACCCGGCGGCCGTCCCACCTCCGCTGCTGCATCCTGCTCTGTTCCACCCGGCGGCTGCTCCACCTCCGATCCTGCCTCCTGCTCTGCTCCACATGGCTGCTCTTCCACCTCTCCACACTGCTGCTGTTCCACCTCTCCACTCAGCGGCTGTCCCACCTCCGATGCTGCATCCTGCTCTGCTCCAGCCGGCGGCTGTCCCACCTCCGATGCTGCATCCTGGTCTGCTCCACCCGGCGGCCGTTCCATCTCCGCTGCTACCTCCTGCTCTGCTCCACCCGGCGGCTGTTCCACCTCCGCTGCTGCATTCTGCTCTGTTCCACCTGTCGGCTGTTCCACCTCCGCTGCTGCATCCTTCTCTGCTCCACCCGGCGGCTGCTCCACCTCCGATGCTGCATCCTGCTCTGCTCCACCCGGCGGCTGTCCCACCTCCGCTGCTGCATCCTGCGATGCTCCACCCGGCGTCTGTTCCATCTCCGCTGCTGCCTCCTGCTTTGCTGCTGAGTACAGAGTTGGAGCAGCAGCTGTGTAGAGCATAGCAGGAGGTAGCAGTGGAGGTGGAACAGCATTCGGGTGGAGCAGAGCAGGAGGAAGCAGCGGTGGAAAAGCTGCTGAGTGGATAGGTGGAGCACCTCCGCTGCTGCATCCTGTTCTTCTCCACACGGCGGTTGTTCCAACTCCTCTGCTCTATGGTGTTCTGCTCCACACGGCGGCTGTCCCACCTCCGCTGCTGCCTCCTGCTCTGGTCCACCCGGAGGCTGTCCCACCTCCGCTGCTACATCCTGCTCTTCTCCAACGGCGGCTGTACCACCTCCGATGCTGCATCCTGCTCTGCTCCACCTGGCGGCTGTTCCACCTCCGATCCTGCATCCTGTTCTGCTCCACCCGGCGGCCGTTCCATCTCCGCTGCTGCCTCCTGCTCTGCTCCACCCGGCGGCTGTGTCACCCTTACCTGCTGCCTCCTGCTCTGCTCCACCCGGCGGCCGTTCCATCTACGCTGCTGCCTCCTGCTATGCTCCACCCGGCGGCTGTTCCACCTCCGAAGCTGCATCCTGCTCTGCTCCACCCGGCGGCCGTTCCACCTCCGATGCTGCATCCTGCTCTGCTCCACCCGGCGGCCATCCCACCTCCGCTGCTGCCTCCTGCTCTGCTCCACCTCCGATGCTGCATCCTGCTCTGCTCCACCCGGCCGCTGTCCCACCTCCGCTGCTTCCTCCTGCTCTGCTCCACCCGGCGTCTGTTCCATCTCCGCTGCTGCCTCCTGCTTTGCTGCTGAGTAGAGAGTTGGAGCAGCAGCTGTGTAGAGCATAGCAGGAGGTAGCAGTGGAGGTGGAACAGCATTCGGGTGGAGCAGAGCAGGAGGAAGCAGCGGTGGAAAAGCTGCTGAGTGGATAGGTGGAGCACCTCCGCTGCTGCATCCTGTTCTTCTCCACACGGCGGTTGTTCCAACTCCTCTGCTGCATGGTGTTCTGCTCCACACGGCGGCTGTCCCACCTCCGCTGCTGCCTCCTGCTCTGGTCCACCCGGAGGCTGTCCCACCTCCGCTGCTGCACCCTGCTCTGGTCAACCCGGAGGCTGTCCCACCTCCGCTGCTTCAGCCTGCTCTTCTCCAACGGCGGCTGTACCACCTCCGATGCTGCATCCTGCTCTGCTCCACCCGGCGGCTGTTCCACCTCCGATCCTGCATCCTGTTCTGCTCCACCCGGCGGCCGTTCCATCTCCGCTGCTGCCTCCTGCTCTGCTCCACCCGGCGGCTGTGTCACCCTTACCTGCTGCCTCCTGCTCTGCTCCACCCGGCGGCCGTTCCATCTCCGCTGCTGCCTCCTGCTATGCTCCACCCGGCGGCCGTTCCATCTCCGCTGCTGCCTCCTGCTATGCTCCACCCGGCGTCTGTTCCATCTCCGCTGCTGCCTCCTGCTTTGCTGCTGAGTACAGAGTTGGAGCAGCAGCTGTGTAGAGCATAGCAGGAGGTAGCAGTGGAGGTGGAACAGCATTCGGGTGGAGCAGAGCAGGAGGAAGCAGCGGTGGAAAAGCTGCTGAGTGGATAGGTGGAGCACCTCCGCTGCTGCATCCTGTTCTTCTCCACACGGCGGTTGTTCCAACTCCTCTGCTGCATGGTGTTCTGCTCCACACGGCGGTTGTCCCACCTCCGCTGCTGCCTCCTGCTCTGGTCCACCCGGAGGCTGTCCCACCTCCACTGCTGCACCCTGCTCTGGTCCACCCGGAGGCTGTCCCACCTCCGCTGCTACAGCCTGCTCTTCTCCAACGGCGGCTGTACCACCTCCGATGCTGCATCCTGCTCTGCTCCACCCGGCGGCTGTTCCACCTCCGATCCTGCATCCTGTTCTGCTCCACCCGGCGGCCGTTCCATCTCCGCTGCTGCCTCCTGCTCTGCTCCACCCGGCGGCTGTGTCACCCTTACCTGCTGCCTCCTGCTCTGCTCCACCCGGCGGCCGTTCCATCTCCGCTGCTGCCTCCTGCTATGCTCCACCCGGCGGCCGTTCCATCTCCGCTGCTGCCTCCTGCTATGCTCCACCCGGCGGCTGTGTCACCCTTATCTGCTGCATCCTGCTCTGCTCCACCCGGCTGCTGTTCCACTTCCAATGCTACCTCCTGGTCTGCTCCACCCGGCGGCCGTCCCACCTCCGTTGCTGCATCCTGGTCTTCTCCACCCGGCGGCCGTCCCACCACCGCTGCTGCATTCTGCTCTGCAAAACCAAGCAGCTGCTCCACCTCTCCACTCAGGGGCTGTTCCACCGATGCTGCTGTGACCTGCTCTGTTCCACCTGTCCACTCAGTGGCTGTTCCACCGCTGCTGCCTCCTGCTCTGCTCCACCCGAGTGCTGTTCCACCTCCGCTGCTGCATCCTGCTCTGCTCCACCCGGCTGCTGTTCCACTTCCACTGCTACCTCCTGCTCTGCTCCACAAGGCGGCCGTTTCACCTCCGATGCTGCATCCTGGTCCTCTCCACCCGGCGGCCGTCCCACCACCGCTGCTGCATCCTGCTCTGGTCCACCCGGCGGCCGTCCCACCTCCGCTGCTGCCTCCTGCTCTGTTCCACCCGGCGGCTGCTCCACCTCCGATCCTGCCTCCTGCTCTACTCCACCCGGCGGCCGTTCCACCTCCGCTGCTGCATCCTGCTCTGCAAAACCAAGCAGCTGCTCCACCTCTCCACTCAGGGGCTGTTCCACCGCTGCTGCTGTGACCTGCTCTGTTGCACCTGTCCACTCAGCTGCTGTTCCACCGCTGCTGCCTCCTGGTCTGCTCCACCCGAATGCTGTTCCACCTCCACTGCTACCTCCTGCTCTGCTCCACATGGCTGCTCTTCCACCTCTCCACACGGCTGCTGTTCCACCTCTCCACTCAGCGGCTGTCCCACCTCCGATGCTGCATCCTGCTCTGCTCCACCCGGCGGCTGTCCCACCTCCGATGCTGCATCCTGGTCTGCTCCACTCGGCGGCTGTCCCACCTCCGATGCTGCATCCTGGTCTTCTCCACCCGGCGGCCGTCCCAACAATGCTGCTGCATCCTGCTCTGGAAAACCAAGCAGCTGCTCCACCTCTCCACTCAGGGGCTGTTCCACCGATGCTGCCTCCTGCTCTGCTCCACCCGAGTGCTGTTCCACCTCCGCTGCTGCATCCTACTCTGTTCCACCCGGCGGCTGTGTCACCCTTATCTCCTGCCTCCTGCTCTGCTCCACACGGCGGCCGTTCCACCTCCGATGCTGCATCGTGGTCCTCTCCACCCGGCGGCCGTCCCACCACCGCTGCTGCATCCTGCTCTGGTCCACCCGGCGGCCGTCCCACCTCCGCTGCTGCCTCCTGCTCTGTTCCACCAGGCGGCTGCTCCACCTCCGATCCTGCCTCCTGCTCTGCTCCACATGGCTGCTCTTCCACCTCTCCACACTGCTGCTGTTCCACCTCTCCACTCAGCGGCTGTCCCACCTCCGATGCTGCATCCTGCTCTGCTCCAGCCGGCGGCTGTCCCACCTCCGATGCTGCATCCTGGTCTGCTCCACCCGGCGGGCCGTTCCATCTCCGCTGCTACCTCCTGCTCTGCTCCACCCGGCGGCTGTTCCACCTCCGCTGCTGCATTCTGCTCTGTTCCACCTGTCGGCTGTTCCACCTCCGCTGCTGCATCCTTCTCTGCTCCACCCGGCGGCTGCTCCACCTCCGATGCTGCATCCTGCTCTGCTCCACCCGGCGGCTGTCCCACCTCCGCTGCTGCATCCTGCGATGCTCCACCCGGCGTCTGTTCCATCTCCGCTGCTGCCTCCTGCTTTGCTGCTGAGTACAGAGTTGGAGCAGCAGCTGTGTAGAGCATAGCAGGAGGTAGCAGTGGAGGTGGAACAGCATTCGGGTGGAGCAGAGCAGGAGGAAGCAGCGGTGGAAAAGCTGCTGAGTGGATAGGTGGAGCACCTCCGCTGCTGCATCCTGTTCTTCTCCACACGGCGGTTGTTCCAACTCCTCTGCTCTATGGTGTTCTGCTCCACACGGCGGCTGTCCCACCTCCGCTGCTGCCTCCTGCTCTGGTCCACCCGGAGGCTGTCCCACCTCCGCTGCTACAGCCTGCTCTTCTCCAACGGCGGCTGTACCACCTCCGATGCTGCATCCTGCTCTGCTCCACCCGGCGGCTGTTCCACCTCCGATCCTGCATCCTGTTCTGCTCCACCCGGCGGCCGTTCCATCTCCGCTGCTGCCTCCTGCTCTGCTCCACCCGGCGGCTGTGTCACCCTTACCTGCTGCCTCCTGCTCTGCTCCACCCGGCGGCCGTTCCATCTACGCTGCTGCCTCCTGCTATGCTCCACCCGGCGGCTGTTCCACCTCCGAAGCTGCATCCTGCTCTGCTCCACCCGGCGGCCGTTCCACCTCCGATGCTGCATCCTGCTCTGCTCCACCCGGCGGCCATCCCACCTCCGCTGCTGCCTCCTGCTCTGCTCCACCTCCGATGCTGCATCCTGCTCTGCTCCACCCGGCCGCTGTCCCCACCTCCGCTGCTTCCTCCTGCTCTGCTCCACCCGGCGTCTGTTCCATCTCCGCTGCTGCCTCCTGCTTTGCTGCTGAGTAGAGAGTTGGAGCAGCAGCTGTGTAGAGCATAGCAGGAGGTAGCAGTGGAGGTGGAACAGCATTCGGGTGGAGCAGAGCAGGAGGAAGCAGCGGTGGAAAAGCTGCTGAGTGGATAGGTGGAGCACCTCCGCTGCTGCATCCTGTTCTTCTCCACACGGCGGTTGTTCCAACTCCTCTGCTGCATGGTGTTCTGCTCCACACGGCGGCTGTCCCACCTCCGATGCTGCATCCTGGTCCTCTCCACCCGGCGGCCGTCCCACCACCGCTGCTGCATCCTGCTCTGGTCCACCCGGCGGCCATCCCACCTCCGCTGCTGCCTCCTGCTCTGTTCCACCCGGCGGCTGCTCCACCTCCGATCCTGCCTCCTGCTCTGCTCCACCCGGCGGCCGTTCCACCTCCGCTGCTGCATCCTGCTCTGCAAAACCAAGCAGCTGCTCCACCTCTCCACTCAGGGGCTGTTCCACCGCTGCTGCTGTGACCTGCTCTGTTGCACCTGTCCACTCAGCTGCTGTTCCACCGCTGCTGCCTCCTGGTCTGCTCCACCCGAATGCTGTTCCATCTCCACTGCTACCTCCTGCTCTGCTCCACATGGCTGCTCTTCCACCTCTCCACACGGCTGCTGTTCCACCTCTCCACTCAGCGGCTGTCCCACCTCCGATGCTGCATCCTGCTCTGCTCCACCCGGCGGCTGTCCCACCTCCGATGCTGCATCCTGGTCTGCTCCACTCGGCGGCTGTCCCACCTCCGATGCTGCATCCTGGTCTTCTCCACCCGGCGGCGGTCCCACCAATGCTGCTGCATCCTGCTCTGCAAAACCAAGCAGCTGCTCCACCTCTCCACTCAGGGGCTGTTCCACCGATGCTGCCTCCTGCTCTGCTTCACCCGAGTGCTGTTCCACCTCCGCTGCTGCATCCTACTCTGTTCCACCCGGCGGCTGTGTCACCCTTATCTCCTGCCTCCTGCTCTGCTCCACACGGCGGCCGTTCCACCTCCGATGCTTCATCCTGGTCCTCTCCACCCGGCGGCCGTCCCACCACCGCTGCTGCATCCTGCTCTGGTCCACCCGGCGGCCGTCCCACCTCCGCTGCTGCCTCCTGCTCTGTTCCACCCGGCGGCTGCTCCACCTCCGATCCTGCCTCCTGCTCTGCTCCACATGGCTGCTCTTCATCCTCTCCACACTGCTGCTGTTCCACCTCTCCACTCAGCGGCTGTCCCACCCTCCGATGCTGCATCCTCCTCTGCTCCAGCCGGCGGCTGTCCCACCTCCGCTGCTACAGCCTGCTCTTCTCCAACGGCGGCTGTACCACCTCCGATGCTGCATCCTGCTCTGCTCCACCCGGCGGCTGTTCCACCTCCGATCCTGCATCCTGTTCTGCTCCACCCGGCGGCCGTTCCATCTCCGCTGCTGCCTCCTGCTCTGCTCCACCCGGCGGCTGTGTCACCCTTACCTGCTGCCTCCTGCTCTGCTCCACCCGGCGGCCGTTCCATCTCCGCTGCTGCCTCATGCTATGCTCCACCCGGCGGCCGTTCCATCTCCGCTGCTGCCTCCTGCTATGCTCCACCCGGCGGCTGTGTCACCCTTATCTGCTGCATCCTGCTCTGCTCCACCCGGCTGCTGTTCCACTTCCAATGCTACCTCCTGGTCTGCTCCACCCGGCGGCCGTCCCACCTCCGATGCTGCATCCTGGTCTTCTCCACCCGGCGGCCGTCCCACCACCGCTGCTGCATTCTGCTCTGCAAAAACCAAGCAGCTGCTCCACCTCTCCACTCAGGGGCTGTTCCACCGATGCTGCTGTGACCTGCTCTGTTCCACCTGTCCACTCAGCGGCTGTTCCACCGCTGCTGCCTCCTGCTCTGCTCTACCCGAGTGCTGTTCCACCTCCGATGCTGCATCCTGGTCCTCTCCACCCGGCGGCCGTCCCACCACCGCTGCTGCATCCTGCTCTGTTCCACCCGGCGGCTGCTCCACCTCCGATCCTGCCTCCTGCTCTGCTCCACCCAGCGGCCGTTCCACCTCCGCTGCTGCATCCTGCTCTGCAAAACCAAGCACCTGCTCCACCTCTCCACTCAGGGGCTGTTCCACCGCTGCTGCTGTGACCTGTTCTGTTGCACCTGTCCACTCAGCGGCTGTTCCACCAATACTGCCTCCTGCTCTGCTCCACCCGAGTGCTGTTCCACCTCCGCTGCTACCTCCTGCTCTGCTCCACATGGCTGGTCTTCCACCTGTCCACACGGCTGCTGTTCCACCTCTCCACTCAGCGGCTGTCCCACCTCCGATGCTGCATCCTGCTCTGCTCCACCCGGCGGCTGTCCCACCTCCGATGCTGCATCCTGGTCTGCTCCACTCGGCGGCTGTCCCACCTCCGATGCTGCATCCTGCTCTGGTCCACCCGGCGGCCGTCCCACCTCCGCTGCTGCATCCTGCTCTGTTCCACCAGGCGGCTGCTCCACCTCCGATCCTGCCTCCTGCTCTGCTCCACATGGCTGCTCTTCCACCTCTCCACACTGCTGCTGTTCCACCTCTCCACTCAGCGGCTGTCCCACCTCCGATGCTGCATCCTGCTCTGCTCCAGCCGGCGGCTGTCCCACCTCCGATGCTGCATCCTGGTCTGCTCCACCCGGCGGCCGTTCCATCTCCGCTGCTACCTCCTGCTCTGCTCCACCCGGCGGCTGTTCCACCTCCGCTGCTGCATTCTGCTCTGTTCCACCTGTCGGCTGTTCCACCTCCGCTGCTGCATCCTTCTCTGCTCCACCCGGCGGCTGCTCCACCTCCGATGCTGCATCCTGCTCTGCTCCACCCGGCGGCTGTCCCACCTCCGCTGCTGCATCCTGCGATGCTCCACCCGGCGTCTGTTCCATCTCCGCTGCTGCCTCCTGCTTTGCTGCTGAGTACAGAGTTGGAGCAGCAGCTGTGTAGAGCATAGCAGGAGGTAGCAGTGGAGGTGGAACAGCATTCGGGTGGAGCAGAGCAGGAGGAAGCAGCGGTGGAAAAGCTGCTGAGTGGATAGGTGGAGCACCTCCGCTGCTGCATCCTGTTCTTCTCCACACGGCGGTTGTTCCAACTCCTCTGCTCTATGGTGTTCTGCTCCACACGGCGGCTGTCCCACCTCCGCTGCTGCCTCCTGCTCTGGTCCACCCGGAGGCTGTCCCACCTCCGCTGCTACATCCTGCTCTTCTCCAACGGCGGCTGTACCACCTCCGATGCTGCATCCTGCTCTGCTCCACCTGGCGGCTGTTCCACCTCCGATCCTGCATCCTGTTCTGCTCCACCCGGCGGCCGTTCCATCTCCGCTGCTGCCTCCTGCTCTGCTCCACCCGGCGGCTGTGTCACCCTTACCTGCTGCCTCCTGCTCTGCTCCACCCGGCGGCCGTTCCATCTACGCTGCTGCCTCCTGCTATGCTCCACCCGGCGGCTGTTCCACCTCCGAAGCTGCATCCTGCTCTGCTCCACCCGGCGGCCGTTCCACCTCCGATGCTGCATCCTGCTCTGCTCCACCCGGCGGCCATCCCACCTCCGCTGCTGCCTCCTGCTCTGCTCCACCTCCGATGCTGCATCCTGCTCTGCTCCACCCGGCCGCTGTCCCACCTCCGCTGCTTCCTCCTGCTCTGCTCCACCCGGCGTCTGTTCCATCTCCGCTGCTGCCTCCTGCTTTGCTGCTGAGTAGAGAGTTGGAGCAGCAGCTGTGTAGAGCATAGCAGGAGGTAGCAGTGGAGGTGGAACAGCATTCGGGTGGAGCAGAGCAGGAGGAAGCAGCGGTGGAAAAGCTGCTGAGTGGATAGGTGGAGCACCTCCGCTGCTGCATCCTGTTCTTCTCCACACGGCGGTTGTTCCAACTCCTCTGCTGCATGGTGTTCTGCTCCACACGGCGGCTGTCCCACCTCCGCTGCTGCCTCCTGCTCTGGTCCACCCGGAGGCTGTCCCACCTCCGCTGCTGCACCCTGCTCTGGTCAACCCGGAGGCTGTCCCACCTCCGCTGCTTCAGCCTGCTCTTCTCCAACGGCGGCTGTACCACCTCCGATGCTGCATCCTGCTCTGCTCCACCCGGCGGCTGTTCCACCTCCGATCCTGCATCCTGTTCTGCTCCACCCGGCGGCCGTTCCATCTCCGCTGCTGCCTCCTGCTCTGCTCCACCCGGCGGCTGTGTCACCCTTACCTGCTGCCTCCTGCTCTGCTCCACCCGGCGGCCGTTCCATCTCCGCTGCTGCCTCCTGCTATGCTCCACCCGGCGGCCGTTCCATCTCCGCTGCTGCCTCCTGCTATGCTCCACCCGGCGTCTGTTCCATCTCCGCTGCTGCCTCCTGCTTTGCTGCTGAGTACAGAGTTGGAGCAGCAGCTGTGTAGAGCATAGCAGGAGGTAGCAGTGGAGGTGGAACAGCATTCGGGTGGAGCAGAGCAGGAGGAAGCAGCGGTGGAAAAGCTGCTGAGTGGATAGGTGGAGCACCTCCACTGCTGCATCCTGTTCTTCTCCACACGGCGGTTGTTCCAACTCCTCTGCTGCATGGTGTTCTGCTCCACACGGCGGTTGTCCCACCTCCGCTGCTGCCTCCTGCTCTGGTCCACCCGGAGGCTGTCCCACCTCCACTGCTGCACCCTGCTCTGGTCCACCCGGAGGCTGTCCCACCTCCGCTGCTACAGCCTGCTCTTCTCCAACGGCGGCTGTACCACCTCCGATGCTGCATCCTGCTCTGCTCCACCCGGCGGCTGTTCCACCTCCGATCCTGCATCCTGTTCTGCTCCACCCGGCGGCCGTTCCATCTCCGCTGCTGCCTCCTGCTCTGCTCCACCCGGCGGCTGTGTCACCCTTACCTGCTGCCTCCTGCTCTGCTCCACCCGGCGGCCGTTCCATCTCCGCTGCTGCCTCCTGCTATGCTCCACCCGGCGGCCGTTCCATCTCCGCTGCTGCCTCCTGCTATGCTCCACCCGGCGGCTGTGTCACCCTTATCTGCTGCATCCTGCTCTGCTCCACCCGGCTGCTGTTCCACTTCCAATGCTACCTCCTGGTCTGCTCCACCCGGCGGCCGTCCCACCTCCGTTGCTGCATCCTGGTCTTCTCCACCCGGCGGCCGTCCCACCACCGCTGCTGCATTCTGCTCTGCAAAACCAAGCAGCTGCTCCACCTCTCCACTCAGGGGCTGTTCCACCGATGCTGCTGTGACCTGCTCTGTTCCACCTGTCCACTCAGTGGCTGTTCCACCGCTGCTGCCTCCTGCTCTGCTCCACCCGAGTGCTGTTCCACCTCCGCTGCTGCATCCTGCTCTGCTCCACCCGGCTGCTGTTCCACTTCCACTGCTACCTCCTGCTCTGCTCCACAAGGCGGCCGTTTCACCTCCGATGCTGCATCCTGGTCCTCTCCACCCGGCGGCCGTCCCACCACCGCTGCTGCATCCTGCTCTGGTCCACCCGGCGGCCGTCCCACCTCCGCTGCTGCCTCCTGCTCTGTTCCACCCGGCGGCTGCTCCACCTCCGATCCTGCCTCCTGCTCTACTCCACCCGGCGGCCGTTCCACCTCCGCTGCTGCATCCTGCTCTGCAAAACCAAGCAGCTGCTCCACCTCTCCACTCAGGGGCTGTTCCACCGCTGCTGCTGTGACCTGCTCTGTTGCACCTGTCCACTCAGCTGCTGTTCCACCGCTGCTGCCTCCTGGTCTGCTCCACCCGAATGCTGTTCCACCTCCACTGCTACCTCCTGCTCTGCTCCACATGGCTGCTCTTCCACCTCTCCACACGGCTGCTGTTCCACCTCTCCACTCAGCGGCTGTCCCACCTCCGATGCTGCATCCTGCTCTGCTCCACCCGGCGGCTGTCCCACCTCCGATGCTGCATCCTGGTCTGCTCCACTCGGCGGCTGTCCCACCTCCGATGCTGCATCCTGGTCTTCTCCACCCGGCGGCCGTCCCAACAATGCTGCTGCATCCTGCTCTGGAAAACCAAGCAGCTGCTCCACCTCTCCACTCAGGGGCTGTTCCACCGATGCTGCCTCCTGCTCTGCTCCACCCGAGTGCTGTTCCACCTCCGCTGCTGCATCCTACTCTGTTCCACCCGGCGGCTGTGTCACCCTTATCTCCTGCCTCCTGCTCTGCTCCACACGGCGGCCGTTCCACCTCCGATGCTGCATCGTGGTCCTCTCCACCCGGCGGCCGTCCCACCACCGCTGCTGCATCCTGCTCTGGTCCACCCGGCGGCCGTCCCACCTCCGCTGCTGCCTCCTGCTCTGTTCCACCAGGCGGCTGCTCCACCTCCGATCCTGCCTCCTGCTCTGCTCCACATGGCTGCTCTTCCACCTCTCCACACTGCTGCTGTTCCACCTCTCCACTCAGCGGCTGTCCCACCTCCGATGCTGCATCCTGCTCTGCTCCAGCCGGCGGCTGTCCCACCTCCGATGCTGCATCCTGGTCTGCTCCACCCGGCGGCCGTTCCATCTCCGCTGCTACCTCCTGCTCTGCTCCACCCGGCGGCTGTTCCACCTCCGCTGCTGCATTCTGCTCTGTTCCACCTGTCGGCTGTTCCACCTCCGCTGCTGCATCCTTCTCTGCTCCACCCGGCGGCTGCTCCACCTCCGATGCTGCATCCTGCTCTGCTCCACCCGGCGGCTGTCCCACCTCCGCTGCTGCATCCTGCGATGCTCCACCCGGCGTCTGTTCCATCTCCGCTGCTGCCTCCTGCTTTGCTGCTGAGTACAGAGTTGGAGCAGCAGCTGTGTAGAGCATAGCAGGAGGTAGCAGTGGAGGTGGAACAGCATTCGGGTGGAGCAGAGCAGGAGGAAGCAGCGGTGGAAAAGCTGCTGAGTGGATAGGTGGAGCACCTCCGCTGCTGCATCCTGTTCTTCTCCACACGGCGGTTGTTCCAACTCCTCTGCTCTATGGTGTTCTGCTCCACACGGCGGCTGTCCCACCTCCGCTGCTGCCTCCTGCTCTGGTCCACCCGGAGGCTGTCCCACCTCCGCTGCTACAGCCTGCTCTTCTCCAACGGCGGCTGTACCACCTCCGATGCTGCATCCTGCTCTGCTCCACCCGGCGGCTGTTCCACCTCCGATCCTGCATCCTGTTCTGCTCCACCCGGCGGCCGTTCCATCTCCGCTGCTGCCTCCTGCTCTGCTCCACCCGGCGGCTGTGTCACCCTTACCTGCTGCCTCCTGCTCTGCTCCACCCGGCGGCCGTTCCATCTACGCTGCTGCCTCCTGCTATGCTCCACCCGGCGGCTGTTCCACCTCCGAAGCTGCATCCTGCTCTGCTCCACCCGGCGGCCGTTCCACCTCCGATGCTGCATCCTGCTCTGCTCCACCCGGCGGCCATCCCACCTCCGCTGCTGCCTCCTGCTCTGCTCCACCTCCGATGCTGCATCCTGCTCTGCTCCACCCGGCCGCTGTCCCACCTCCGCTGCTTCCTCCTGCTCTGCTCCACCCGGCGTCTGTTCCATCTCCGCTGCTGCCTCCTGCTTTGCTGCTGAGTAGAGAGTTGGAGCAGCAGCTGTGTAGAGCATAGCAGGAGGTAGCAGTGGAGGTGGAACAGCATTCGGGTGGAGCAGAGCAGGAGGAAGCAGCGGTGGAAAAGCTGCTGAGTGGATAGGTGGAGCACCTCCGCTGCTGCATCCTGTTCTTCTCCACACGGCGGTTGTTCCAACTCCTCTGCTGCATGGTGTTCTGCTCCACACGGCGGCTGTCCCACCTCCGATGCTGCATCCTGGTCCTCTCCACCCGGCGGCCGTCCCACCACCGCTGCTGCATCCTGCTCTGGTCCACCCGGCGGCCATCCCACCTCCGCTGCTGCCTCCTGCTCTGTTCCACCCGGCGGCTGCTCCACCTCCGATCCTGCCTCCTGCTCTGCTCCACCCGGCGGCCGTTCCACCTCCGCTGCTGCATCCTGCTCTGCAAAACCAAGCAGCTGCTCCACCTCTCCACTCAGGGGCTGTTCCACCGCTGCTGCTGTGACCTGCTCTGTTGCACCTGTCCACTCAGCTGCTGTTCCACCGCTGCTGCCTCCTGGTCTGCTCCACCCGAATGCTGTTCCATCTCCACTGCTACCTCCTGCTCTGCTCCACATGGCTGCTCTTCCACCTCTCCACACGGCTGCTGTTCCACCTCTCCACTCAGCGGCTGTCCCACCTCCGATGCTGCATCCTGCTCTGCTCCACCCGGCGGCTGTCCCACCTCCGATGCTGCATCCTGGTCTGCTCCACTCGGCGGCTGTCCCACCTCCGATGCTGCATCCTGGTCTTCTCCACCCGGCGGCGGTCCCACCAATGCTGCTGCATCCTGCTCTGCAAAACCAAGCAGCTGCTCCACCTCTCCACTCAGGGGCTGTTCCACCGATGCTGCCTCCTGCTCTGCTTCACCCGAGTGCTGTTCCACCTCCGCTGCTGCATCCTACTCTGTTCCACCCGGCGGCTGTGTCACCCTTATCTCCTGCCTCCTGCTCTGCTCCACACGGCGGCCGTTCCACCTCCGATGCTTCATCCTGGTCCTCTCCACCCGGCGGCCGTCCCACCACCGCTGCTGCATCCTGCTCTGGTCCACCCGGCGGCCGTCCCACCTCCGCTGCTGCCTCCTGCTCTGTTCCACCCGGCGGCTGCTCCACCTCCGATCCTGCCTCCTGCTCTGCTCCACATGGCTGCTCTTCATCCTCTCCACACTGCTGCTGTTCCACCTCTCCACTCAGCGGCTGTCCCACCTCCGATGCTGCATCCTCCTCTGCTCCAGCCGGCTGTCCCACCTCTGCTGCTACAGCCTGCTCTTCTCCAACGGCGGCTGTACCACCTCCGATGCTGCATCCTGCTCTGCTCCACCCGGCGGCTGTTCCACCTCCGATCCTGCATCCTGTTCTGCTCCACCCGGCGGCCGTTCCATCTCCGCTGCTGCCTCCTGCTGTGCTCCACCCGGCGGCTGTGTCACCCTTACCTGCTGCCTCCTGCTCTGCTCCACCCGGCGGCCGTTCCATCTCCGCTGCTGCCTCCTGCTATGCTCCACCCGGCGGCCGTTCCATCTCCGCTGTTGCCTCCTGCTATGCTCCACCCGGCGGCTGTGTCACCCTTATCTGCTGCATCCTGCTCTGCTCCACCCGGCTGCTGTTCCACTTCCAATGCTACCTCCTGCTCTGCTCCACACGGCGGCCGTTTCACCTCCGATGCTGCATCCTGGTCCTCTCCACCCGGCGGCTGTCCCACCTCCGATGCTGCATCCTGCTCTGCTCCACCCGGCGGCCGTTCCATCTCCGCTGCTGCCTCCTGCTCTGCTCCACCCGGCGGCTGTTCCACCTCCGCTGCTGCATTCTGCTCTGTTCCACCTGTCGGCTGTTCCACCTCCGCTGCTGCATCCTGCTCTGCTCCACCCGGCGGCTGCTCCACCTCCGATGCTTCATCCTGCTCTGCTCCACCCGGCGGCTGTCCCACCTCCGCTGCTGCATCCTGCGATGCTCCACCCGGCGTCTGTTCCATCTCCGCTGCTGCCTCCTGCTTTGCTGCTGAGTACAGAGTTGGAGCAGCAGCTGTGTAGAGCATAGCAGGAGGTAGCAGTGGAGGTGGAACAGCATTCGGGTGGAGCAGAGCAGGAGGAAGCAGCGGTGGAAAAGCTGCTGAGTGGATAGGTGGAGCACCTCCGCTGCTGCATCCTGTTCTTCTCCACACGGCGGTTGTTCCAACTCCTCTGCTGCATGGTGTTCTGCTCCACACGGCGGCTGTCCCACCTCCGCTGCTGCCTCCTGCTCTGGTCCACCCGGAGGCTGTCCCACCTCCGCTGCTGCACCCTGCTCTGGTCCACCCGGAGGCTGTCCCACCTCCGCTGCTACAGCCTGCTCTTCTCCAACGGCGGCTGTACCACCTCCGATGCTGCATCCTGCTCTGCTCCACCCGGCGGCTGTTCCACCTCCGATCCTGCATCCTGTTCTGCTCCACCCGGCGGCCGTTCCATCTCCGCTGCTGCCTCCTGCTCTGCAAAAACCAAGCAGCTGCTCCACCTCTCCACTCAGGGGCTGTTCCACCGATGCTGCTGTGACCTGCTCTGTTCCACCTGTCCACTCAGCGGCTGTTCCACCGCTGCTGCCTCCTGCTCTGCTCCACCCGAGTGCTGTTCCACCTCCGATGCTGCATCCTGGTCCTCTCCACCCGGCGGCCGTCCCACCACCGCTGCTGCATCCTGCTCTGGTCCACCCGGCGGCCGTCCCACCTCCGCTGCTGCCTCCTGCTCTGTTCCACCCGGCGGCTGCTCCACCTCCGATGCTGCATCCTGGTCTTCTCCACCCGGCGGCCGTCCCACCACCGCTGCTGCATTCTGCTCTGCAAAAACCAAGCAGCTGCTCCACCTCTCCACTCAGGGGCTGTTCCACCGATGCTGCTGTGACCTGCTCTGTTCCACCTGTCCACTCAGCGGCTGTTCCACCGCTGCTGCCTCCTGCTCTGCTCTACCCGAGTGCTGTTCCACCTCCGATGCTGCATCCTGGTCCTCTCCACCCGGCGGCCGTCCCACCACCGCTGCTGCATCCTGCTCTGTTCCACCCGGCGGCTGCTCCACCTCCGATCCTGCCTCCTGCTCTGCTCCACCCGGCGGCCGTTCCACCTCCGCTGCTGCATCCTGCTCTGGAGCAGAGCAGGATGGGTGGAGCACCCGGCGGCTGTTCCATCTCCGCTGCTGCCTCCTGCTTTGCTGCTGAGTACAGAGTTGGAGCAGCAGCTGTGTAGAGCATAGCAGGAGGTAGCAGTGGAGGTGGAACAGCATTCGGGTGGAGCAGAGCAGGAGGAAGCAGCGGTGGAAAAGCTGCTGAGTGGATAGGTGGAGCACCTCCGCTGCTGCATCCTGTTCTTCTCCACACGGCGGTTGTTCCAACTCCTCTGCTGCATGGTGTTCTGCTCCACACGGCGGCTGTCCCACCTCCGCTGCTGCCTCCTGCTCTGGTCCACCCGGAGGCTGTCCCACCTCCGCTGCTGCACCCTGCTCTGGTCCACCCGGAGGCTGTCCCACCTCCGCTGCTACAGCCTGCTCTTCTCCAACAGCGGCTGTACCACCTCCGATGCTGCATCCTGCTCTGCTCCACCCGGCGGCTGTTCCACCTCCGATCCTGCATCCTGTTCTGCTCCACCCGGCGGCCGTTCCATCTCCGCTGCTGCCTCCTGCTCTGCAAAAACCAAGCAGCTGCTCCACCTCTCCACTCAGGGGCTGTTCCACCGATGCTGCTGTGACCTGCTCTGTTCCACCTGTCCACTCAGCGGCTGTTCCACCGCTGCTGCCTCCTGCTCTGCTCCACCCGAGTGCTGTTCCACCTCCGATGCTGCATCCTGGTCCTCTCCACCCGGCGGCCGTCCCACCACCGCTGCTGCATCCTGCTCTGTTCCACCCGGCGGCTGCTCCACCTCCGATCCTGCCTCCTGCTCTGCTCCACCCGGCGGCCGTTCCACCTCCGCTGCTGCATCCTGCTCTGGAGCAGAGCAGGATGGGTGGAGCACCCGGCGGCTGTTCCACCTCCGCTGCTGCATTCTGCTCTGTTCCACCTGTCGGCTGTTCCACCTCCGCTGCTGCATCCTGCTCTGCTCCACCCGGCGGCTGTCCCACCTCCGCTGCTGCATCCTGCGATGCTCCACCCGGCGTCTGTTCCATCTCCGCTGCTGCCTCCTGCTTTGCTGCTGAGTACAGAGTTGGAGCAGCAACTGTGTAGAGCATAGCAGGAGGTAGCAGTGGAGGTGGAACAGCATTCGGGTGGAGCAGAGCAGGAGGAAGCAGCGGTGGAAAAGCTGCTGAGTGGATAGGTGGAGCACCTCCGCTGCTGCATCCTGTTCTTCTCCACACGGCGGTTGTTCCAACTCCTCTGCTGCATGGTGTTCTGCTCCACACGGCGGCTGTCCCACCTCCGCTGCTGCCTCCTGCTCTGGTCCACCCGGAGGCTGTCCCACCTCCGCTGCTACAGCCTGCTCTTCTCCAACGGCGGCTGTACCATCTCCGATGCTGCATCCTGCTCTGCTCCACCCGGCGGCTGTTCCACCTCCGATCCTGCATCCTGTTCTGCTCCACCCGGCGGCCGTTCCATCTCCGCTGCTGCCTCCTGCTCTGCTCCACCCGGCGGCTGTGTCACCCTTACCTGCTGCCTCCTGCTCTGCTCCACCCGGCGGCCGTTCCATCTCCGCTGCTGCCTCCTGCTATGCTCCACCCGGCGGCCTTTCCATCTCCGCTGCTGCCTCTTGCTATGCTCCACCCGGCGGCTGTGTCACCCTTATCTGCTGCATCCTGCTCTGCTCCACCCGGCTGCTGTTCCACTTCCAATGCTACCTCCTGGTCTGCTCCACCCGGCGGCCGTCCCACCTCCGATGCTGCATCCTGGTCTTCTCCACCCGGCGGCCGTCCCACCACCGCTGCTGCATTCTGCTCTGCAAAAACCAAGCAGCTGCTCCACCTCTCCACTCAGGGGCTGTTCCACCGATGCTGCTGTGACCTGCTCTGTTCCACCTGTCCACTCAGCGGCTGTTCCACCGCTGCTGCCTCCTGCTCTGCTCTACCCGAGTGCTGTTCCACCTCCGATGCTGCATCCTGGTCCTCTCCACCCGGCGGCCGTCCCACCACCGCTGCTGCATCCTGCTCTGGTCCACCCGGCGGCCGTCCCACCTCCGCTGCTGCCTCCTGCTCTGTTCCACCCGGCGGCTGCTCCACCTCCGATCCTGCCTCCTGCTCTGCTCCACCCGGCGGCCGTTCCACCTCCGCTGCTGCATCCTGCTCTGCAAAACCAAGCAGCTGCTCCACCTCTCCACTCAGGGGCTGTTCCACCGCTGCTGCTGTGACCTGCTCTGTTGCACCTGTCCACTCAGCTGCTGTTCCACCGCTGCTGCCTCCTGGTCTGCTCCACCCGAATGCTGTTCCACCTCCACTGCTACCTCCTGCTCTGCTCCACATGGCTGCTCTTCCACCTCTCCACACGGCTGCTGTTCCACCTCTCCACTCAGCGGCTGTCCCACCTCCGATGCTGCATCCTGCTCTGCTCCACCCGGCGGCTGTCCCACCTCCGATGCTGCATCCTGGTCTGCTCCACTCGGCGGCTGTCCCACCTCCGATGCTGCATCCTGGTCTTCTCCACCCGGCGGCCGTCCCACCAACGCTGCTGCATCCTGCTCTGCAAAACCAAGCAGCTGCTCCACCTCTCCACTCAGGGGCTGTTCCACCGATGCTGCCTCCTGCTCTTCTCCACCCGAGTGCTGTTCCACCTCCGCTGCTGCATCCTACTCTGTTCCACCCGGCGGCTGTGTCACCCTTATCTCCTGCCTCCTGCTCTGCTCCACACGGCGGCTGTTCCACCTCCGATGCTGCATCCTGGTCCTCTCCACCCGGCGGCCGTCCCACCACCGCTGCTGCATCCTGCTCTGGTCCACCCGGCGGCCGTCCCACCTCCGCTGCTGCCTCCTGCTCTGTTCCACCCGGCGGCTGCTCCACCTCCGATCCTGCCTCCTGCTCTGCTCCACATGGCTGCTCTTCCACCTCTCCACACTGCTGCTGTTCCACCTCTCCACTCAGCGGCTGTCCCACCTCCGATGCTGCATCCTGCTCTGCTGCAGCCGGCGGCTGTCCCACCTCCGATGCTGCATCCTGGTCTGCTCCACCCGGCGGCCGTTCCATCTCCGCTGCTGCCTCCTGCTCTGCTCCACCCGGCGGCTGTTCCACCTCCGCTGCTGCATTCTGCTCTGTTCCACCTGTCGGCTGTTCCACCTCCGCTGCTGCATCCTGCTCTGCTCCACCCGGCGGCTGTCCCACCTCCGCTGCTGCATCCTGCGATGCTCCACCCGGCGTCTGTTCCATCTCCGCTGCTGCCTCCTGCTTTGCTGCTGAGTACAGAGTTGGAGCAGCAGCTGTGTAGAGCATAGCAGGAGGTAGCAGTGGAGGTGGAACAGCATTCGGGTGGAGCAGAGCAGGAGGAAGCAGCGGTGGAAAAGCTGCTGAGTGGATAGGTGGAGCACCTCCGCTGCTGCATCCTGTTCTTCTCCACACGGCGGTTGTTCCAACTCCTCTGCTGCATGGTGTTCTGCTCCACACGGCGGCTGTCCCACCTCCGCTGCTGCCTCCTGCTCTGGTCCACCCGGAGGCTGTCCCACCTCCGCTGCTGCACCCTGCTCTGGTCCACCCGGAGGCTGTCCCACCTCCGCTGCTACAGCCTGCTCTTCTCCAACGGCTGCTGTACCACCTCCGATGCTTTATCCTGCTCTGCTCCACCCGGCGGCTGTTCCACCTCCGATCCTGCATCCTGTTCTGCTCCACCCGGCGGCCGTTCCATCTCCGCTGCTGCCTCCTGCTCTGCTCCACCCGGCGGCTGTGTCACCCTTACCTGCTGCCTCCTGCTCTGCTCCACCCGGCGGCCGTTCCATCTCCGCTGCTGCCTCATGCTATGCTCCACCCGGCGGCCGTTCCATCTCCGCTGCTGCCTCCTGCTATGCTCCACCCGGCGGCTGTGTCACCCTTATCTGCTGCATCCTGCTCTGCTCCACCCGGCTGCTGTTCCACTTCCAATGCTACCTCCTGGTCTGCTCCACCCGGCGGCCGTCCCACCTCCGATGCTGCATCCTGGTCTTCTCCACCCGGCGGCCGTCCCACCACCGCTGCTGCATTCTGCTCTGCAAAAACCAAGCAGCTGCTCCACCTCTCCACTCAGGGGCTGTTCCACCGATGCTGCTGTGACCTGCTCTGTTCCACCTGTCCACTCAGCGGCTGTTCCACCGCTGCTGCCTCCTGCTCTGCTCTACCCGAGTGCTGTTCCACCTCCGATGCTGCATCCTGGTCCTCTCCACCCGGCGGCCGTCCCACCACCGCTGCTGCATCCTGCTCTGTTCCACCCGGCGGCTGCTCCACCTCCGATCCTGCCTCCTGCTCTGCTCCACCCGGCGGCCGTTCCACCTCCGCTGCTGCATCCTGCTCTGCAAAACCAAGCACCTGCTCCACCTCTCCACTCAGGGGCTGTTCCACCGCTGCTGCTGTGACCTGTTCTGTTGCACCTGTCCACTCAGCGGCTGTTCCACCAATACTGCCTCCTGCTCTGCTCCACCCGAGTGCTGTTCCACCTCCGCTGCTACCTCCTGCTCTGCTCCACATGGCTGGTCTTCCACCTGTCCACACGGCTGCTGTTCCACCTCTCCACTCAGCGGCTGTCCCACCTCCGATGCTGCATCCTGCTCTGCTCCACCCGGCGGCTGTCCCACCTCCGATGCTGCATCCTGGTCTGCTCCACTCGGCGGCTGTCCCACCTCCGATGCTGCATCCTGCTCTGGTCCACCCGGCGGCCGTCCCACCTCCGCTGCTGCCTCCTGCTCTGTTCCACCAGGCGGCTGCTCCACCTCCGATCCTGCCTCCTGCTCTGCTCCACATGGCTGCTCTTCCACCTCTCCACACTGCTGCTGTTCCACCTCTCCACTCAGCGGCTGTCCCACCTCCGATGCTGCATCCTGCTCTGCTCCAGCCGGCGGCTGTCCCACCTCCGATGCTGCATCCTGGTCTGCTCCACCCGGCGGCCGTTCCATCTCCGCTGCTACCTCCTCCTCTGCTCCACCCGGCGGCTGTTCCACCTCCGCTGCTGCATTCTGCTCTGTTCCACCTGTCGGCTGTTCCACCTCCGATGCTGCATCCTGCTCTGCTCCACCCGGCGGCTGTCCCACCTCCGCTGCTGCATCCTGCGATGCTCCACCCGGCGTCTGTTCCATCTCCGCTGCTGCCTCCTGCTTTGCTGCTGAGTACAGAGTTGGAGCAGCAGCTGTGTAGAGCATAGCAGGAGGTAGCAGTGGAGGTGGAACAGCATTCGGGTGGAGCAGAGCAGGAGGAAGCAGCGGTGGAAAAGCTGCTGAGTGGATAGGTGGAGCACCTCCGCTGCTGCATCCTGTTCTTCTCCACACGGCGGTTGTTCCAACTCCTCTGCTCTATGGTGTTCTGCTCCACACGGCGGCTGTCCCACCTCCGCTGCTGCCTCCTGCTCTGGTCCACCCGGAGGCTGTCCCACCTCCGCTGCTACATCCTGCTCTTCTCCAACGGCGGCTGTACCACCTCCGATGCTGCATCCTGCTCTGCTCCACCCGGCGGCTGTTCCACCTCCGATCCTGCATCCTGTTCTGCTCCACCCGGCGGCCGTTCCATCTCCGCTGCTGCCTCCTGCTCTGCTCCACCCGGCGGCTGTGTCACCCTTACCTGCTGCCTCCTGCTCTGCTCCACCCGGCGGCCGTTCCATCTACGCTGCTGCCTCCTGCTATGCTCCACCCGGCGGCTGTTCCACCTCCGAAGCTGCATCCTGCTCTGCTCCACCCGGCGGCCGTTCCACCTCCGATGCTGCATCCTGCTCTGCTCCACCCGGCGGCCATCCCACCTCCGCTGCTGCCTCCTGCTCTGCTCCACCTCCGATGCTGCATCCTGCTCTGCTCCACCCGGCCGCTGTCCCACCTCCGCTGCTTCCTCCTGCTCTGCTCCACCCGGCGTCTGTTCCATCTCCGCTGCTGCCTCCTGCTTTGCTGCTGAGTAGAGAGTTGGAGCAGCAGCTGTGTAGAGCATAGCAGGAGGTAGCAGTGGAGGTGGAACAGCATTCGGGTGGAGCAGAGCAGGAGGAAGCAGCGGTGGAAAAGCTGCTGAGTGGATAGGTGGAGCACCTCCGCTGCTGCATCCTGTTCTTCTCCACACGGCGGTTGTTCCAACTCCTCTGCTGCATGGTGTTCTGCTCCACACGGCGGCTGTCCCACCTCCGATGCTGCATCCTGGTCCTCTCCACCCGGCGGCCGTCCCACCACCGCTGCTGCATCCTGCTCTGGTCCACCCGGCGGCCGTCCCACCTCCGCTGCTGCCTCCTGCTCTGTTCCACCCGGCGGCTGCTCCACCTCCGATCCTGCCTCCTGCTCTGCTCCACCCGGCGGCCGTTCCACCTCCGCTGCTGCATCCTGCTCTGCAAAACCAAGCAGCTGCTCCACCTCTCCACTCAGGGGCTGTTCCACCGCTGCTGCTGTGACCTGCTCTGTTGCACCAGTCCACTCAGCTGCTGTTCCACCGCTGCTGCCTCCTGGTCTGCTCCACCCGAATGCTGTTCCATCTCCACTGCTACCTCCTGCTCTGCTCCACATGGCTGCTCTTCCACCTCTCCACACGGCTGCTGTTCCACCTCTCCACTCAGCGGCTGTCCCACCTCCGATGCTGCATCCTGCTCTGCTCCACCCGGCGGCTGTCCCACCTCCGATGCTGCATCCTGGTCTGCTCCACTCGGCGGCTGTCCCACCTCCGATGCTGCATCCTGGTCTTCTCCACCCGGCGGCGGTCCCACCAATGCTGCTGCATCCTGCTCTGCAAAACCAAGCAGCTGCTCCACCTCTCCACTCAGGGGCTGTTCCACCGATGCTGCCTCCTGCTCTGCTTCACCCGAGTGCTGTTCCACCTCCGCTGCTGCATCCTACTCTGTTCCACCCGGCGGCTGTGTCACCCTTATCTCCTGCCTCCTGCTCTGCTCCACACGGCGGCCGTTCCACCTCCGATGCTGCATCCTGGTCCTCTCCACCCGGCGGCCGTCCCACCACCGCTGCTGCATCCTGCTCTGGTCCACCCGGCGGCCGTCCCACCTCCGCTGCTGCCTCCTGCTCTGTTCCACCCGGCGGCTGCTCCACCTCCGATCCTGCCTCCTGCTCTGCTCCACATGGCTGCTCTTCCACCTCTCCACACTGCTGCTGTTCCACCTCTCCACTCAGCGGCTGTCCCACCTCCGATGCTGCATCCTGCTCTGCTCCAACCGGCGGCTGTCCCACCTCCGATGCTGCATCCTGGTCTGCTCCACCCGGCGGCCGTTCCATCTCCGCTGCTGCCTCCTGCTCTGCTCCACCCGGCGGCTGTTCCACCTCCGCTGCTGCATTCTGCTCTGTTCCACCTGTCGGCTGTTCCACCTCCGCTGCTGCATCCTGCTCTGCTCCACCCGGCGCCTGTCCCACCTCCGCTGCTGCATCCTGCGATGCTCCACCCGGCGTCTGTTCCATCTCCGCTGCTGCCTCCTGCTTTGCTGCTGAGTACAGAGTTGGAGCAGCAGCTGTGTAGAGCATAGCAGGAGGTAGCAGTGGAGGTGGAACAGCATTCGGGTGGAGCAGAGCAGGAGGAAGCAGCGGTGGAAAAGCTGCTGAGTGGATAGGTGGAGCACCTCCGCTGCTGCATCCTGTTCTTCTCCACACGGCGGTTGTTCCAACTCCTCTGCTGCATGGTGTTCTGCTCCACACGGCGGCTGTCCCACCTCCGCTGCTGCCTCCTGCTCTGGTCCACCCGGAGGCTGTCCCACCTCCGCTGCTGCACCCTGCTCTGGTCCACCCGGAGGCTGTCCCACCTCCGCTGCTACAGCCTGCTCTTCTCCAACGGCGGCTGTACCACCTCCGATGCTGCATCCTGCTCTGCTCCACCCGGCGGCTGTTCCACCTCCGATCCTGCATCCTGTTCTGCTCCACCCGGCGGCCGTTCCATCTCCGCTGCTGCCTCCTGCTCTGCTCCACCCGGCGGCTGTGTCACCCTTACCTGCTGCCTCCTGCTCTGCTCCACCCGGCGGCCGTTCCATCTACGCTGCTGCCTCCTGCTATGCTCCACCCGGCGGCCGTTCCACCTCCGAAGCTGCATCCTGCTCTGCTCCACCCGGCGGCCGTTCCACCTCCGATGCTGCATCCTGCTCTGCTCCACCCGGCGGCCATCCCACCTCCGCTGCTGCCTCCTGCTCTGCTCCACCTCCGATGCTGCATCCTGCTCTGCTCCACCTGGCCGCTGTCCCACCTCCGCTGCTTCCTCCTGCTCTGCTCCACCCGGCATCTGTTCCATCTCCGCTGCTGCCTCCTGCTTTGCTGCTGAGTAGAGAGTTGGAACAGCAGCCGTGTAGAGCATAGCAGGAGGTAGCAGTGGAGGTGGAACAGCATTCGGGTGGAGCAGAGCAGGAGGAAGCAGCGGTGGAAAAGCTGCTGAGTGGATAGGTGGAGCACCTCCGCTGCTGCATCCTGTTCTTCTCCACACGGCGGTTGTTCCAACTCCTCTGCTGCATGGTGTTCTGCTCCACACGGCCGCTGTCCCACCTCCGCTGCTGCACCCTGCTCTGGTCCACCCGGAGGCTGTCCCACCTCCGCTGCTACAGCCTGCTCTTCTCCAACGGCGGCTGTACCACCTCCGATGCTGCATCCTGCTCTGCTCCACCCGGCGGCTGTTCCACCTCCGATCCTGCATCCTGTTCTGCTCCACCCGGCGGCCGTTCCATCTCCGCTGCTGCCTCCTGCTCTGCTCCACCCGGCGGCTGTGTCACCCTTACCTGCTGCCTCCTGCTCTGCTCCACCCGGCGGCCGTTCCATCTCCGCTGCTGCCTTCTGCTATGCTCCACCCGGCGGCCGTTCCATCTCCGCTGCTGCCTCCTGCTATGCTCCACCCAGCGGCTGTGTCACCCTTATCTGCTGCATCCTGCTCTGCTCCACCCGGCTGCTGTTCCACTTCCAATGCTACCTCCTGGTCTGCTCCACCCGGCGGCCGTCCCACCTCCGATGCTGCATCCTGGTCTTCTCCACCCGGCGGCCGTCCCACCACCGCTGCTGCATTCTGCTCTGCAAAACTAAGCAGCTGCTCCACCTCTCAACTCAGGGGCTGTTCCACCGATGCTGCTGTGACCTGCTCTGTTCCACCTGTCCACTCAGTGGCTGTTCCACCGCTGCTGCCTCCTGCTCTGCTCCACCCGAGTGCTGTTCCACCTCCGCTGCTGCATCCTGCTCTGCTCCACCCGGCTGCTGTTCCACTTCCACTGCTACCTCCTGCTCTGCTCCACACGGCGGCCGTTTCACCTCCGATGCTGCATCCTGGTCCTCTCCACCCGGCGGCCGTCCCACCACCGCTGCTGCATCCTGCTCTGGTCCACCCGGCGGCCGTCCCACCTCCGCTGCTGCCTCCTGCTCTGTTCCACCCGGCGGCTGCTCCACCTCCGATCCTGCCTCCTGCTCTGCTCCACCCGGCGGCCGTTCCACCTCCGCTGCTGAATCCTGCTCTGCAAAACCAAGCAGCTGCTCCACCTCTCCACTCAGGGGCTGTTCCACCGCTGCTGCTGTGACCTGCTCTGTTGCACCTGTCCACTCAGCTGCTGTTCCACCGCTGCTGCCTCCTGGTCTGCTCCAGCCGAATGCTGTTCCACCTCCACTGCTACCTCCTGCTCTGCTCCACATGGCTGCTCTTCCACCTCTCCACACGGCTGCTGTTCCACCTCTCCACTCAGCGGCTGTCCCACCTCCGATGCTGCATCCTGGTCCTCTCCACCCGGCGGCCGTCCCACCACCGCTGCTGCATCCTGCTCTGGTCCACCCGGCGGCCGTCCCACCTCCGCTGCTGCCTCCTGCTCTGTTCCACCCGGCGGCTGCTCCACCTCCGATCCTGCCTCCTGCTCTGCTCCACATGGCTGCTCTTCCACCTCTCCACACTGCTGCTGTTCCACCTCTCCACTCAGCGGCTGTCCCACCTCCGATGCTGCATCCTGCTCTGCTCCAACCGGCGGCTGTCCCACCTCCGATGCTGCATCCTGGTCTGCTCCACCCGGCGGCCGTTCCATCTCCGCTGCTGCCTCCTGCTCTGCTCCACCCGGCGGCTGTTCCACCTCCGCTGCTGCATTCTGCTCTGTTCCACCTGTCGGCTGTTCCACCTCCGCTGCTGCATCCTGCTCTGCTCCACCCGGCGGCTGTCCCACCTCCGCTGCTGCATCCTGCGATGCTCCACCCGGCGTCTGTTCCATCTCCGCTGCTGCCTCCTGCTTTGCTGCTGAGTACAGAGTTGGAGCAGCAGCTGTGTAGAGCATAGCAGGAGGTAGCAGTGGAGGTGGAACAGCATTCGGGTGGAGCAGAGCAGTAGGAAGCAGCGGTGGAAAAGCTGCTGAGTGGATAGGTGGAGCACCTCCGCTGCTGCATCCTGTTCTTCTCCACACGGCGGTTGTTCCAACTCCTCTGCTGCATGGTGTTCTGCTCCACACGGCGGTTGTCCCACCTCCGCTGCTGCCTCCTGCTCTGGTCCACCCGGAGGCTGTCCCACCTCCGCTGCTGCACCCTGCTCTGGTCCACCCGGAGGCTGTCCCACCTCCGCTGCTACAGCCTGCTCTTCTCCAACGGCGGCTGTACCACCTCCGATGCTGCATCCTGCTCTGCTCCACCCGGCGGCTGTTCCACCTCCGATCCTGCATCCTGTTCTGCTCCACCCGGCGGCCGTTCCATCTCCGCTGCTGCCTCCTGCTCTGCTCCACCCGGCGGCTGTGTCACCCTTACCTGCTGCCTCCTGCTCTGCTCCACCCGGCGGCCGTTCCATCTCCGCTGCTGCCTCCTGCTATGCTCCACCCGGCGGCCGTTCCATCTCCGCTGCTGCCTCCTGCTATGCTCCACCCGGCGTCTGTTCCATCTCCGCTGCTGCCTCCTGCTTTGCTGCTGAGTACAGAGTTGGAGCAGCAGCTGTGTAGAGCATAGCAGGAGGTAGCAGTGGAGGTGGAACAGCATTCGGGTGGAGCAGAGCAGGAGGAAGCAGCGGTGGAAAAGCTGCTGAGTGGATAGGTGGAGCACCTCCGCTGCTGCATCCTGTTCTTCTCCACACGGCGGTTGTTCCAACTCCTCTGCTGCATGGTGTTCTGCTCCACACGGCGGCTGTCCCACCTCCGATGCTGCATCCTGGTCTTCTCCACCCGGCGGCCGTCCCACCAATGCTGCTGCATCCTGCTCTGCAAAACCAAGCAGCTGCTCCACCTCTCCACTCAGGGGCTGTTCCACCGATGCTGCCTCCTGCTCTGCTCCACCCGAGTGCTGTTCCACCTCCGCTGCTGCATCCTACTCTGTTCCACCCGGCGGCTGTGTCACCCTTATCTCCTGCCTCCTGCTCTGCTCCACACGGCGGCCGTTCCACCTCCGATGCTGCATCCTGGTCCTCTCCACCCGGCGGCCGTCCCACCACCGCTGCTGCATCCTGCTCTGGTCCACCCGGCGGCCGTCCCACCTCCGCTGCTGCCTCCTGCTCTGTTCCACCCGGCGGCTGCTCCACCTCCGATCCTGGCTCCTGCTCTGCTCCACATGGCTGCTCTTCCACCTCTCCACACTGCTGCTGTTCCACCTCTCCACTCAGCGGCTGTCCCACCTCCGATGCTGCATCCTGCTCTGCTCCAACCGGCGGCTGTCCCACCTCCGATGCTGCATCCTGGTCTGCTCCACCCGGCGGCCGTTCCATCTCCGCTGCTGCCTCCTGCTCTGCTCCACCCGGCGGCTGTTCCACCTCCGCTGCTGCATTCTGCTCTGTTCCACCTGTCGGCTGTTCCACCTCCGCTGCTGTATCCTGCTCTGCTCCACCCGGCGCCTGTCCCACCTCCGCTGCTGCATCCTGCTCTGCTCCACCCGGCGTCTGTTCCATCTCCGCTGCTGCCTCCTGCTTTGCTGCTGAGTACAGAGTTGGAGCAGCAGCTGTGTAGAGCATAGCAGGAGGTAGCAGTGGAGGTGGAACAGCATTCGGGTGGAGCAGAGCAGGAGGAAGCAGCGGTGGAAAAGCTGCTGAGTGGATAGGTGGAGCACCTCCGCTGCTGCATCCTGTTCTTCTCCACACGGCGGTTGTTCCAACTCCTCTGCTGCATGGTGTTCTGCTCCACACGGCGGCTGTCCCACCTCCGCTGCTGCCTCCTGCTCTGGTCCACCCGGAGGCTGTCCCACCTCCGCTGCTGCACCCTGCTCTGGTCCACCCGGAGGCTGTCCCACCTCCGCTGCTACAGCCTGCTCTTCTCCAACGGCGGCTGTACCACCTCCGATGCTGCATCCTGCTCTGCTCCACCCGGCGGCTGTTCCACCTCCGATCCTGCATCCTGTTCTGCTCCACCCGGCGGCCGTTCCATCTCCGCTGCTGCCTCCTGCTCTGCTCCACCCGGCGGCTGTGTCACCCTTACCTGCTGCCTCCTGCTCTGCTCCACCCGGCGGCCGTTCCATCTCCGCTAATGCCTTCTGCTATGCTCCACCCGGCGGCCGTTCCATCTCCGCTGCTGCCTCCTGCTATGCTCCACCCAGCGGCTGTGTCACCCTTATCTGCTGCATCCTGCTCTGCTCCACCCGGCTGCTGTTCCACTTCCAATGCTACCTCCTGGTCTGCTCCACCCGGCGGCCGTCCCACCTCCGATGCTGAATCCTGGTCTTCTCCACCCTGCGGCCGTCCCACCACCGCTGCTGCATTCTGCTCTGCAAAACCAAGCAGCTGCTCCACCTCTCCACTCAGGGGCTGTTCCACCGATGCTGCTGTGACCTGCTCTGTTCCACCTGTCCACTCAGTGGCTGTTCCACCGCTGCTGCCTCCTGCTCTGCTCCACCCGAGTGCTGTTCCACCTCCGCTGCTGCATCCTGCTCTGCTCCACCCGGCTGCTGTTCCACTTCCACTGCTACCTCCTGCTCTGCTCCACACGGCGGCCGTTCCACCTCCGATGCTGCATCCTGGTCCTCTCCACCCGGCGGCCGTCCCACCACCGCTGCTGCATCCTGCTCTGGTCCACCCGGCGGCCGTCCCACCTCCGCTGCTGCCTCCTGCTCTGTTCCACCCGGCAGCTGCTCCACCTCCGATCCTGCCTCCTGCTCTGCTCCACCCGGCGGCCGTTCCACCTCCGCTGCTGCATCCTGCTCTGCAAAACCAAGCAGCTGCTCCACCTCTCCACTCAGGGGCTGTTCCACCGCTGCTGCTGTGACCTGCTCTGTTGCACCTGTCCACTCAGCTGCTGTTCCACCGCTGCTGCCTCCTGGTCTGCTCCAGCCGAATGCTGTTCCACCTCCACTGTTACCTCCTGCTCTGCTCCACATGGCTGCTCTTCCACCTCTCCACACGGCTGCTGTTCCACCTCTCCACTCAGCGGCTGTCCCACCTCCGATGCTGCATCCTGGTCCTCTCCACCCGGCGGCCGTCCCACCACCGCTGCTGCATCCTGCTCTGGTCCACCCGGCGGCCGTCCCACCTCCGCTGCTGCCTCCTGCTCTGTTCCACCCGGCGGCTGCTCCACCTCCGATCCTGCCTCCTGCTCTGCTCCACATGGCTGCTCTTCCACCTCTCCACACTGCTGCTGTTCCACCTCTCCACTCAGCGGCTGTCCCACCTCCGATGCTGCATCCTGCTCTGCTCCAACCGGCGGCTGTCCCACCTCCGATGCTGCATCCTGGTCTGCTCCACCCGGCGGCCGTTCCATCTCCGCTGCTGCCTCCTGCTCTGCTCCACCCGGCGGCTGTTCCACCTCCGCTGCTGCATTCTGCTCTGTTCCACCTGTCGGCTGTTCCACCTCCGCTGCTGCATCCTGCTCTGCTCCACCCGGCGGCTGTCCCACCTCCGCTGCTGCATCCTGCGATGCTCCACCCGGCGTCTGTTCCATCTCCGCTGCTGCCTCCTGCTTTGCTGCTGAGTACAGAGTTGGAGCAGCAGCTGTGTAGAGCATAGCAGGAGGTAGCAGTGGAGGTGGAACAGCATTCGGGTGGAGCAGAGCAGGAGGAAGCAGCGGTGGAAAAGCTGCTGAGTGGATAGGTGGAGCACCTCCGCTGCTGCATCCTGTTCTGCTCCACACGGCGGTTGTCCCACCTCCGCTGCTGCCTCCTGCTCTGGTCCACCCGGAGGCTGTCCCACCTCCGCTGCTGCACCCTGCTCTGGTCCACCCGGAGGCTGTCCCACCTCCGCTGCTACAGCCTGCTCTTCTCCAACGGCGGCTGTACCACCTCCGATGCTGCATCCTGCTCTGCTCCACCCGGCGGCTGTTCCACCTCCGATCCTGCATCCTGTTCTGCTCCACCCGGCGGCCGTTCCATCTCCGCTGCTGCCTCCTGCTCTGCTCCACCCGGCGGCTGTGTCACCCTTACCTGCTGCCTCCTGCTCTGCTCCACCCGGCGGCCGTTCCATCTCCGCTGCTGCCTCCTGCTATGCTCCACCCGGCGGCCGTTCCATCTCCGCTGCTGCCTCCTGCTATGCTCCACCCGGCGGCTGTGTCACCCTTATCTGCTGCATCCTGCTCTGCTCCACCCGGCTGCTGTTCCACTTCCAATGCTACCTCCTGGTCTGCTCCACCCGGCGGCCGTCCCACCTCCGTTGCTGCATCCTGGTCTTCTCCACCCGGCGGCCGTCCCACCACCGCTGCTGCATTCTGCTCTGCAAAACCAAGCAGCTGCTCCACCTCTCCACTCAGGGGCTGTTCCACCGATGCTGCTGTGACCTGCTCTGTTCCACCTGTCCACTCAGTGGCTGTTCCACCGCTGCTGCCTCCTGCTCTGCTCCACCCGAGTGCTGTTCCACCTCCGCTGCTGCATCCTGCTCTGCTCCACCCGGCTGCTGTTCCACTTCCACTGCTACCTCCTGCTCTGCTCCACAAGGCGGCCGTTTCACCTCCGATGCTGCATCCTGGTCCTCTCCACCCGGCGGCCGTCCCACCACCGCTGCTGCATCCTGCTCTGGTCCACCCGGCGGCCGTCCCACCTCCGCTGCTGCCTCCTGCTCTGTTCCACCCGGCGGCTGCTCCACCTCCGATCGTGCCTCCTGCTCTGCTCCACCCGGCGGCCGTTCCACCTCCGCTGCTGCATCCTGCTCTGCAAAACCAAGCAGCTGCTCCACCTCTCCACTCAGGGGCTGTTCCACCGCTGCTGCTGTGACCTGCTCTGTTGCACCTGTCCACTCAGCTGCTGTTCCACCGCTGCTGCCTCCTGGTCTGCTCCACCCGAATGCTGTTCCACCTCCACTGCTACCTCCTGCTCTGCTCCACATGGCTGCTCTTCCACCTCTCCACACGGCTGCTGTTCCACCTCTCCACTCAGCGGCTGTCCCACCTCCGATGCTGCATCCTGCTCTGCTCCACCCGGCGGCTGTCCCACCTCCGATGCTGCATCCTGGTCTGCTCCACTCGGCGGCTGTCCCACCTCCGATGCTGCATCCTGGTCTTCTCCACCCGGCGGCCGTCCCACCAATGCTGCTGCATCCTGCTCTGCAAAACCAAGCAGCTGCTCCACCTCTCCACTCAGGGGCTGTTCCACCGATGCTGCCTCCTGCTCTGCTCCACCCGAGTGCTGTTCCACCTCCGCTGCTGCATCCTACTCTGTTCCACCCGGCGGCTGTGTCACCCTTATCTCCTGCCTCCTGCTCTGCTCCACACGGCGGCCGTTCCACCTCCGATGCTGCATCCTGGTCCTCTCCACCCGGCGGCCGTCCCACCGCCGCTGCTGCATCCTGCTCTGGTCCACCCGGCGGCCGTCCCACCTCCGCTGCTGCCTCCTGCTCTGTTCCACCCGGCGGCTGCTCCACCTCCGATCCTGCCTCCTGCTCTGCTCCACATGGCTGCTCTTCCACCTCTCCACACTGCTGCTGTTCCACCTCTCCACTCAGCGGCTGTCCCACCTCCGATGCTGCATCCTGCTCTGCTCCAACCGGCGGCTGTCCCACCTCCGATGCTGCATCCTGGTCTGCTCCACCCGGCGGCCGTTCCATCTCCGCTGCTGCCTCCTGCTCTGCTCCACCCGGCGGCTGTTCCACCTCCGCTGCTGCATTCTGCTCTGTTCCACCTGTCGGCTGTTCCACCTCCGCTGTTGCATCCTGCTCTGCTCCACCCGGCGGCTGTCCCACCTCCGCTGCTGCATCCTGCGATGCTCCACCCGGCGTCTGTTCCATCTCCGCTGCTGCCTCCTGCTTTGCTGCTGAGTACAGAGTTGGAGCAGCAGCTGTGTAGAGCATAGCAGGAGGTAGCAGTGGAGGTGGAACAGCATTCGGGTGGAGCAGAGCAGGAGGAAGCAGCGGTGGAAAAGCTGCTGAGTGGATAGGTGGAGCACCTCCGCTGCTGCATCCTGTTCTTCTCCACACGGCGGTTGTTCCAACTCCTCTGCTGCATGGTGTTCTGCTCCACACGGCGGCTGTCCCACCTCCGCTGCTGCCTCCTGCTCTGGTCCACCCGGAGGCTGTCCCACCTCCGCTGCTGCACCCTGCTCTGGTCCACCCGGAGGCTGTCCCACCTCCGCTGCTACAGCCTGCTCTTCTCCAACGGCGGCTGTACCACCTCCGATGCTGCATCCTGCTCTGCTCCACCCGGCGGCTGTTCCACCTCCGATCCTGCATCCTGTTCTGCTCCACCCGGCGGCCGTTCCATCTCCGCTGCTGCCTCCTGCTCTGCTCCACCCAGCGGCTGTGTCACCCTTACCTGCTGCCTCCTGCTCTGCTCCACCCGGCGGCCGTTCCATCTACGCTGCTGCCTCCTGCTATGCTCCACCCGGCGGCCGTTCCACCTCCGAAGCTGCATCCTGCTCTGCTCCACCCGGCGGCCGTTCCACCTCCGATGCTACATCCTGCTCTGCTCCACCCGGCGGCCATCCCACCTCCGCTGCTGCCTCCTGCTCTGCTCCACCTCCGATGCTGCATCCTGCTCTGCTCCACCCGGCCGCTGTCCCACCTCCGCTGCTTCCTCCTGCTCTGCTCCACCCGGCGTCTGTTCCATCTCCGCTGCTGCCTCCTGCTTTGCTGCTGAGTAGAGAGTTGGAACAGCAGCCGTGTAGAGCATAGCAGGAGGTAGAGGTGGAGGTGGAACAGCATTCGGGTGGAGCAGAGCAGGAGGAAGCAGCGGTGGAAAAGCTGCTGAGTGGATAGGTGGAGCACCTCCGCTGCTGCATCCTGTTCTTCTCCACACGGCGGTTGTTCCAACTCCTCTGCTGCATGGTGTTCTGCTCCACACGGCGGCTGTCCCACCTCCGCTGCTGCCTCCTGCTATGCTCCACCCGGCGGCCGTTCCATCTCCGCTGCTGCCTCCTGCTATGCTCCACCCGGCGGCTTTGTCACCCTTATCTGCTGCATCCTGCTCTGCTCCACCCGGCTGCTGTTCCACTTCCAATGCTACCTCCTGGTCTGCTCCACCCGGCGGCCGTCCCACCTCCGATGCTGCATCCTGGTCTTCTCCACCCGGCGGCCGTCCCACCACCGCTGCTGCATTCTGCTCTGCAAAACCAAGCAGCTGCTCCACCTCTCCACTCAGGGGCTGTTCCACCGATGCTGCTGTGACCTGCTCTGTTCCACCTGTCCACTCAGTGGCTGTTCCACCGCTGCTGCCTCCTGCTCTGCTCCACCCGAGTGCTGTTCCACCTCCGCTGCTGCATCCTGCTCTGCTCCACCCGGCTGCTGTTCCACTTCCACTGCTACCTCCTGCTCTGCTCCACACGGCGGCCGTTTCACCTCCGATGCTGCATCCTGGTCCTCTCCACCCGGCGGCCGTCCCACCACCGCTGCTGCATCCTGCTCTGGTCCACCCGGCGGCCGTCCCACCTCCGCTGCTGCCTCCTGCTCTGTTCCACCCGGCGGCTGCTCCACCTCCGATCCTGCCTCCTGCTCTGCTCCACCCGGCGGCCGTTCCACCTCCGCTGCTGCATCCTGCTCTGCAAAACCAAGCAGCTGCTCCACCTCTCCACTCAGGGGCTGTTCCACCGCTGCTGCTGTGACCTGCTCTGTTGCACCTGTCCACTCAGCTGCTGTTCCACCGCTGCTGCCTCCTGGTCTGCTCCACCCGAATGCTGTTCCACCTCCACTGCTACCTCCTGCTCTGCTCCACATGGCTGCTCTTCCACCTCTCCACACGGCTGCTGTTCCACCTCTCCACTCAGCGGCTGTCCCACCTCCGATGCTGCATCCTGCTCTGCTCCACCCGGCGGCTGTCCCACCTCCGATGCTGCATCCTGGTCTGCTCCACTCGGCGGCTGTCCCACCTCCGATGCTGCATCCTGGTCTTCTCCACCCGGCGGCCGTCCCACCAATGCTGCTGCATCCTGCTCTGCAAAACCAAGCAGCTGCTCCACCTCTCCACTCAGGGGCTGTTCCCCCGATGCTGCCTCCTGCTCTGCTCCACCCGAGTGCTGTTCCACCTCCGCTGCTGAGTCCTACTCTGTTCCACCCGGCGGCTGTGTCACCCTTATCTCCTGCCTCCTGCTCTGCTCCACACGGCGGCCGTTCCACCTCCGATGCTGCATCCTGGTCCTCTCCACCCGGCGGCCGTCCCACCACCGCTGCTGCATCCTGCTCTGGTCCACCCGGCGGCCGTCCCACCTCCGCTGCTGCCTCCTGCTCTGTTCCACCCGGCGGCTGCTCCACCTCCGATCCTGCCTCCTGCTCTGCTCCACATGGCTGCTCTTCCACCTCTCCACACTGCTGCTGTTCCACCTCTCCACTCAGCGGCTGTCCCACCTCCGATGCTGCATCCTGCTCTGCTCCAACCGGCGGCTGTCCCACCTCCGATGCTGCATCCTGGTCTGCTCCACCCGGCGGCCGTTCCATCTCCGCTGCTGCCTCCTGCTCTGCTCCACCCGGCGGCTGTTCCACCTCCGCTGCTGCATTCTGCTCTGTTCCACCTGTCGGCTGTTCCACCTCCGCTGCTGCATCCTGCTCTGCTCCACCCGGCGGCTGTCCCACCTCCGCTGCTGCATCCTGCGATGCTCCACCCGGCGTCTGTTCCATCTCCGCTGCTGCCTCCTGCTTTGCTGCTGAGTACAGAGTTGGAGCAGCAGCTGTGTAGAGCATAGCAGGAGGTAGCAGTGGAGGTGGAACAGCATTCGGGTGGAGCAGAGCAGGAGGAAGCAGCGGTGGAAAAGCTGCTGATTGGATAGGTGGAGCACCTCCGCTGCTGCATCCTGTTCTTCTCCACACGGCGGTTGTTCCAACTCCTCTGCTGCATGGTGTTCTGCTCCACACGGCGGCTGTCCCACCTCCGCTGCTGCCTCCTGCTCTGGTCCACCCGGAGGCTGTCCCACCTCCGCTGCTGCACCCTGCTCTGGTCCACCCGGAGGCTGTCCCACCTCCGCTGCTACAGCCTGCTCTTCTCCAACGGCGGCTGTACCACCTCCGATGCTGCATCCTGCTCTGCTCCACCCGGCGGCTGTTCCACCTCCGATCCTGCATCCTCTTCTGCTCCACCCGGCGGCCGTTCCATCTCCGCTGCTGCCTCCTGCTCTGCTCCACCCGGCGGCTGTGTCACCCTTACCTGCTGCCTCCTGCTCTGCTCCACCCGGCGGCCGTTCCATCTACGCTGCTGCCTCCTGCTATGCTCCACCCGGCGGCCGTTCCACCTCCGAAGCTGCATCCTGCTCTGCTCCACCCGGCGGCCGTTCCACCTCCGATGCTGCATCCTGCTCTGCTCCACCCGGCGGCCATCCCACCTCCGCTGCTGCCTCCTGCTCTGCTCCACCTCCGATGCTGCATCCTGCTCTGCTCCACCCGGCCGCTGTCCCACCTCCGCTGCTTCCTCCTGCTCTGCTCCACCCGGCGTCTGTTCCATCTCCGCTGCTGCCTCCTGCTTTGCTGCTGAGTAGAGAGTTGGAACAGCAGCCGTGTAGAGCATAGCAGGAGGTAGAGGTGGAGGTGGAACAGCATTCGGGTGGAGCAGAGCAGGAGGAAGCAGCGGTGGAAAAGCTGCTGAGTGGATAGGTGGAGCACCTCCGCTGCTGCATCCTGTTCTTCTCCACCCGGCGGCCGTTCCATCTCCGCTGCTGCCTCCTGCTATGCTCCACCCGGCGGCCGTTCCATCTCCGCTGCTGCCTCCTGCTATGCTCCACCCGGCGGCTGTGTCACCCTTATCTGCTGCATCCTGCTCTGCTCCACCCGGCTGCTGTTCCACTTCCAATGCTACCTCCTGGTCTGCTCCACCCGGCGGCCGTCCCACCTCCGATGCTGCATCCTGGTCTTCTCCACCCGGCGGCCGTCCCACTACCGCTGCTGCATTCTGCTCTGCAAAACCAAGCAGCTGCTCCACCTCTCCACTCAGGGGCTGTTCCACCGATGCTGCTGTGACCTGCTCTGTTCCACCTGTCCACTCAGTGGCTGTTCCACCGCTGCTGCCTCCTGCTCTGCTCCACCCGAGTGCTGTTCCACCTCCGCTGCTGCATCCTGCTCTGCTCCACCCGGCTGCTGTTCCACTTCCACTGCTACCTCCTGCTCTGCTCCACAAGGCGGCCGTTTCACCTCCGATGCTGCATCCTGGTCCTCTCCACCCGGCGGCCGTCCCACCACCGCTGCTGCATCCTGCTCTGGTCCACCCGGCTGCCGTCCCACCTCCGCTGCTGCCTCCTGCTCTGTTCCACCCGGCGGCTGCTCCACCTCCGATCCTGCCTCCTGCTCTGCTCCACCCGGCGGCCGTTCCACCTCCGCTGCTGCATCCTGCTCTGCAAAACCAAGCAGCTGCTCCACCTCTCCACTCAGGGGCTGTTCCACCGCTGCTGCTGTGACCTGCTCTGTTGCACCTGTCCACTCAGCTGCTGTTCCACCGCTGCTGCCTCCTGGTCTGCTCCACCCGAATGCTGTTCCACCTCCACTGCTACCTCCTGCTCTGCTCCACATGGCTGCTCTTCCACCTCTCCACACGGCTGCTGTTCCACCTCTCCACTCAGCGGCTGTCCCACCTCCGATGCTGCATCCTGCTCTGCTCCACCCGGCGGCTGTCCCACCTCCGATGCTGCATCCTGGTCTGCTCCACTCGGCGGCTGTCCCACCTCCGATGCTGCATCCTGGTCTTCTCCACCCGGCGGCCGTCCCACCAATGCTGCTGCATCCTGCTCTGCAAAACCAAGCAGCTGCTCCACCTCTCCACTCAGGGGCTGTTCCACCGATGCTGCCTCCTGCTCTGCTCCACCCGAGTGCTGTTCCACCTCCGCTGCTGCATCCTACTCTGTTCCACCCGGCGGCTGTGTCACCCTTATCTCCTGCCTCCTGCTCTGCTCCACACGGCGGCCGTTCCACCTCCGATGCTGCATCCTGGTCCTCTCCACCCGGCGGCCGTCCCACCACCGCTGCTGCATCCTGCTCTGGTCCACCCGGCGGCCGTCCCACCTCCGCTGCTGCCTCCTGCTCTGTTCCACCCGGCGGCTGCTCCACCTCCGATCCTGCCTCCTGCTCTGCTCCACATGGCTGCTCTTCCACCTCTCCACACTGCTGCTGTTCCACCTCTCCACTCAGCGGCTGTCCCACCTCCGATGCTGCATCCTGCTCTGCTCCAACCGGCGGCTGTCCCACCTCCGATGCTGCATCCTGGTCTGCTCCACCCGGCGGCCGTTCCATCTCCGCTGCTGCCTCCTGCTCTGCTCCACCCGGCGGCTGTTCCACCTCCGCTGCTTCATTCTGCTCTGTTCCACCTGTCGGCTGTTCCACCTCCGCTGTTGCATCCTGCTCTGCTCCACCCGGCGGCTGTCCCACCTCCGCTGCTGCATCCTGCGATGCTCCACCCGGCGTCTGTTCCATCTCCGCTGCTGCCTCCTGCTTTGCTGCTGAGTACAGAGTTGGAGCAGCAGCTGTGTAGAGCATAGCAGGAGGTAGCAGTGGAGGTGGAACAGCATTCGGGTGGAGCAGAGCAGGAGGAAGCAGCGGTGGAAAAGCTGCTGAGTGGATAGGTGGAGCACCTCCGCTGCTGCATCCTGTTCTTCTCCACACGGCGGTTGTTCCAACTCCTCTGCTGCATGGTGTTCTGCTCCACACGGCGGCTGTCCCACCTCCGCTGCTGCCTCCTGCTCTGGTCCACCCGGAGGCTGTCCCACCTCCGCTGCTGCACCCTGCTCTGGTCCACCCGGAGGCTGTCCCACCTCCGCTGCTACAGCCTGCTCTTCTCCAACGGCGGCTGTACCACCTCCGATGCTGCATCCTGCTCTGCTCCACCCGGCGGCTGTTCCACCTCCGATCCTGCATCCTGTTCTGCTCCACCCGGCGGCCGTTCCATCTCCGCTGCTGCCTCCTGCTCTGCTCCACCCAGCGGCTGTGTCACCCTTACCTGCTGCCTCCTGCTCTGCTCCACCCGGCGGCCGTTCCATCTACGCTGCTGCCTCCTGCTATGCTCCACCCGGCGGCCGTTCCACCTCCGAAGCTGCATCCTGCTCTGCTCCACCCGGCGGCCGTTCCACCTCCGATGCTGCATCCTGCTCTGCTCCACCCGGCGGCCATCCCACCTCCGCTGCTGCCTCCTGCTCTGCTCCACCTCCGATGCTGCATCCTGCTCTGCTCCACCCGGCCGCTGTCCCACCTCCGCTGCTTCCTCCTGCTCTGCTCCACCCGGCGTCTGTTCCATCTCCGCTGCTGCCTCCTGCTTTGCTGCTGAGTAGAGAGTTGGAACAGCAGCCGTGTAGAGCATAGCAGGAGGTAGAGGTGGAGGTGGAACAGCATTCGGGTGGAGCAGAGCAGGAGGAAGCAGCGGTGGAAAAGCTGCTGAGTGGATAGGTGGAGCACCTCCGCTGCTGCATCCTGTTCTTCTCCACACGGCGGTTGTTCCAACTCCTCTGCTGCATGGTGTTCTGCTCCACACGGCGGCTGTCCCACCTCCGCTGCTGCCTCCTGCTCTGGTCCACCCGGAGGCTGTCCCATCTCCGCTGCTGCACCCTGCTCTGGTCCACCCGGAGGCTGTCCCACCTCCGCTGCTACAGCCTGCTCTTCTCCAACGGCGGCTGTGCCACCTCCGATGCTGCATCCTGCTCTGCTCCACCCGGCGGCTGTTCCACCTCCGATCCTGCATCCTGTTCTGCTCCACCCGGCGGCCGTTCCATCTCCGCTGCTGCCTCCTGCTCTGCTCCACCCGGCGGCTGTGTCACCCTTACCTGCTGCCTCCTGCTCTGCTCCACCCGGCGGCCGTTCCATCTCCGCTGCTGCCTTCTGCTATGCTCCACCCGGCGGCCGTTCCATCTCCGCTGCTGCCTCCTGCTATGCTCCACCCGGCGGCTGTGTCACCCTTATCTGCTGCATCCTGCTCTGCTCCACCCGGCTGCTGTTCCACTTCCAATGCTACCTCCTGGTCTGCTCCACCCGGCGGCCGTCCCACCTCCGATGCTGCATCCTGGTCTTCTCCACCCGGCGGCCGTCCCACCACCGCTGCTGCATTCTGCTCTGCAAAACCAAGCAGCTGCTCCACCTCTCCACTCAGGGGCTGTTCCACCGATGCTGCTGTGACCTGCTCTGTTCCACCTGTCCACTCAGTGGCTGTTCCACCGCTGCTGCCTTCCTGCTCTGCTCCACCCGAGTGCTGTTCCACCTCCGCTGCTGCATCCTGCTCTGCTCCACCCGGCTGCTGTTCCACTTCCACTGCTACCTCCTGCTCTGCTCCACACGGCGGCCGTTTCACCTCCGATGCTGCATCCTGGTCCTCTCCACCCGGCGGCCGTCCCACCACCGCTGCTGCATCCTGCTCTGGTCCACCCGGCGGCCGTCCCACCTCCGCTGCTGCCTCCTGCTCTGTTCACCCGGCGGCTGCTCCACCTCCGATCCTGCCTCCTGCTCTGCTCCACCCGGCGGCCGTTCCACCTCCGCTGCTGCATCCTGCTCTGCAAAACCAAGCAGCTGCTCCACCTCTCCACTCAGGGGCTGTTCCACCGCTGCTGCTGTGACCTGCTCTGTTGCACCTGTCCACTCAGCTGCTGTTCCACCGCTGCTGCCTCCTGGTCTGCTCCACCCGAATGCTGTTCCACCTCCACTGCTACCTCCTGCTCTGCTCCACATGGCTGCTCTTCCACCTCTCCACACGGCTGCTGTTCCACCTCTCCACTCAGCGGCTGTCCCACCTCCGATGCTGCATCCTGCTCTGCTCCACCCGGCGGCTGTCCCACCTCCGATGCTGCATCCTGGTCTGCTCCACTCGGCGGCTGTCCCACCTCCGATGCTGCATCCTGGTCTTCTCCACCCGGCGGCCGTCCCACCAATGCTGCTGCATCCTGCTCTGCAAAACCAAGCAGCTGCTCCACCTCTCCACTCAGGGGCTGTTCCACCGATGCTGCCTCCTGCTCTGCTCCACCCGAGTGCTGTTCCACCTCCGCTGCTGCATCCTACTCTGTTCCACCCGGCGGCTGTGTCACCCTTATCTCCTGCCTCCTGCTCTGCTCCACACGGCGGCCGTTCCACCTCCGATGCTGCATCCTGGTCCTCTCCACCCGCGCGGCCGTCCCAACCACCGCTGCTGCATCCTGCTCTGGTCCACCGGCGGCCGTCCCACCTCCGCTGCTGCTCCTGCTCTGTTCCACCCGGCGGCTGCTCCACCTCCGATCCTGCCTCCTGCTCTGCTCCACATGGCTGCTCTTCCACCCTCTCCACACTGCGGCTGTTCCACCTCTCCACTCAGCGGCTGTCCCACCTCCGATGCTGCATCCTGCTCTGCTCCAACCGGCGGCTGTCCCACCTCCGATGCTGCATCCTGGTCTGCTCCACCCGGCGACCGTTCCATCTCCGCTGCTGCCATCCTGCTCTGCTCCACCCGGCGGCTGTTCCACCTCCGCTGCTGCATTCTGCTCTGTTCCACCTGTCGGCTGTTCCCACCTCCGCTGCTGCATCCTGCTCTGCTCCACCGGCGGCTGTCCCACCTCCGCTGCTGCATCCTGCGATGCTCCACCCGGCGTCTGTTCCATCTCCGCTGCTGCCTCCTGCTTTGCTGCTGAGTACAGAGTTGGAGCAGCAGCTGTGTAGAGCATAGCAGGAGGTAGCAGTGGAGGTGGAACAGCATTCGGGTGGAGCAGAGCAGGAGGAAGCAGCGGTGGAAAAGCTGCTGAGTGGATAGGTGGAGCACCTCCGCTGCTGCATCCTGTTCTTCTCCACACGGCGGTTGTTCCAACTCCTCTGCTGCATGGTGTTCTGCTCCACACGGCGGCTGTCCCACCTCCGCTGCTGCCTCCTGCTCTGGTCCACCCGGAGGCTGTCCCACCTCCGCTGCTGCACCCTGCTCTGGTCCACCCGGAGGCTGTCCCACCTCCGCTGCTACAGCCTGCTCTTCTCCAACGGCGGCTGTACCACCTCCGATGCTGCATCCTGCTCTGCTCCACCCGGCGGCTGTTCCACCTCCGATCCTGCATCCTGTTCTGCTCCACCCGGCGGCCGTTCCATCTCCGCTGCTGCCTCCTGCTCTGCTCCACCCGGCGGCTGTGTCACCCTTACCTGCTGCCTCCTGCTCTGCTCCACCCGGCGGCCGTTCCATCTCCGCTGCTGCCTTCTGCTATGCTCCACCCGGCGGCCGTTCCATCTCCGCTGCTGCCTCCTGCTATGCTCCACCCGGCGGCTGTGTCACCCTTATCTGCTGCATCCTGCTCTGCTCCACCCGGCTGCTGTTCCACTTCCAATGCTACCTCCTGGTCTGCTCCACCCGGCGGCCGTCCCACCTCCGTTGCTGCATCCTGGTCTTCTCCACCCGCGGCCGTCCACCACCGCTGCTGCATTCTGCTCTGCAAAACCAAGCAGCTGCTCCACCTCTCCACTCAGGGGCTGTTCCACCGATGCTGCTGTGACCTGCTCTGTTCCACCTGTCCACTCAGTGGCTGTTCCACCCGCTGCTGCCTCCTGCTCTGCTCCACCCGAGTGCTGTTCCACCTCCGCTGCTGCATCCTGCTCTGCTCCACCCGGCTGCTGTTCCACTTCCACTGCTACCTCCTGCTCTGCTCCACACGGCGGCCGTTTCACCTCCGATGCTGCATCCTGGTCCTCTCCACCCGGCGGCCGTCCCACCACCGCTGCTGCATCCTGCTCTGGTCCACCCGGCGCCGTCCCACCTCCGCTGCTGCCTCCTGCTCTGTTCCACCCGGCGGCTGCTCCACCTCCGATCCTGCCTCCTGCTCTGCTCCACCCGGCGGCCGTTTCCACCTCCGCTGCTGCATCCTGCTCTGCAAAACCAAGCAGCTGCTCCACCTCTCCACTCAGGGGCTGTTTCCACCGCTGCTGCTGTGACCTGCTCTGTTGCACCTGTCCACTCAGCTGCTGTTCCACCGCTGCTGCCTCCTGGTCTGCTCCACCCGAATGCTGTTCCACCTCCACTGCTACCTCCTGCTCTGCTCCACATGGCTGCTCTTCCACCTCTCCACACGGCTGCTGTTCCACCTCTCCACTCAGCGGCTGTCCCACCTCCGATGCTGCATCCTGCTCTGCTCCACCCGGCGGCTGTCCCACCTCCGATGCTGCATCCTGGTCTGCTCCACTCGGCGGCTGTCCCACCTCCGATGCTGCATCCTGGTCTTCTCCACCCGGCGGCCGTCCCACCAATGCTGCTGCATCCTGCTCTGCAAAACCAAGCAGCTGCTCCACCTCTCCACTCAGGGGCTGTTCCACCGATGCTGCCTCCTGCTCTGCTCCACCCGAGTGCTGTTCCACCTCCGCTGCTGCATCCTACTCTGTTCCACCCGGCGGCTGTGTCACCCTTATCTCCTGCCTCCTGCTCTGCTCCACACGGCGGCCGTTCCACCTCCGATGCTGCATCCTGGTCCTCTCCACCCGGCGGCCGTCCCACCACCGCTGCTGCATCCTGCTCTGGTCCACCCGGCGGCCGTCCCACCTCCGCTGCTGCCTCCTGCTCTGTTCCACCCGGCGGCTGCTCCACCTCCGATCCTGCCTCCTGCTCTGCTCCACATGGCTGCTCTTCCACCTCTCCACACTGCTGCTGTTCCACCTCTCCACTCAGCGGCTGTCCCACCTCCGATGCTGCATCCTGCTCTGCTCCAACCGGCGGCTGTTCCCACCTCCGATGCTGCATCCTGGTCTGCTCCACCCGGCGGCCGTTCCCATCTCCGCTGCTGCCTCCTGCTCTGCTCCACCCGGCGGCTGTTCCACCTCCGCTGCTGCATTCTGCTCTGTTCCACCTGTCGGCTGTTCCACCTCCGCTGCTGCATCCTGCTCTGCTCCACCCGGCGGCTGTCCCACCTCCGCTGCTGCATCCTGCGATGCTCCACCCGGCGTCTGTTCCATCTCCGCTGCTGCCTTCCTGCTTTGCTGCTGAGTACAGAGTTGGAGCAGCAGCTGTGTAGAGCATAGCAGGAGGTAGCAGTGGAGGTGGAACAGCATTCGGGTGGAGCAGAGCAGGAGGAAGCAGCGTGGAAAAGCTGCTGAGTGGATAGGTGGAGCACCTCCGCTGCTGCATCCTGTTCTTCTCCACACGGCGGTTGTTCCAACTCCTCTGCTGCATGGTGTTCTGCTCCACACGGCGGCTGTCCCACCTCCGCTGCTGCCTCCTGCTCTGGTCCACCCGGAGGCTGTCCCACCTCCGCTGCTGCACCCTGCTCTGGTCCACCCGGAGGCTGTCCCACCTCCGCTGCTACAGCCTGCTCTTCTCCAACGGCGGCTGTACCACCTCCGATGCTGCATCCTGCTCTGCTCCACCCGGCGGCTGTTCCACCTCCGATCCTGCATCCTGTTCTGCTCCACCCGGCGGCCGTTCCATCTCCGCTGCTGCCTCCTGCTCTGCTCCACCCGGCGGCTGTGTCACCCTTACCTGCTGCCTCCTGCTCTGCTCCACCCGGCGGCCGTTCCATCTCCGCTGCTGCCTTCTGCTATGCTCCACCCGGCGGCCGTTCCATCTCCGCTGCTGCCTCCTGCTATGCTCCACCCGGCGGCTGTGTCACCCTTATCTGCTGCAACCTGCTCTGCTCCACCCGGCTGCTGTTCCACTTCCAATGCTACCTCCTGGTCTGCTCCACCCGGCGGCCGTCCCACCACCGCTGCTGCATTCTGCTCTGCAAAACCAAGCAGCTGCTCCACCTCTCCACTCAGGGGCTGTTCCACCGATGCTGCTGTGACCTGCTCTGTTCCACCTGTCCACTCAGTGGCTGTTCCACCGCTGCTGCCTCCTGCTCTGCTCCACCCGAGTGCTGTTCCACCTCCGCTGCTGCATCCTGCTCTGCTCCACCCGGCTGCTGTTCCACTTCCACTGCTACCTCCTGCTCTGCTCCACACGGCGGCCGTTTCACCTCCGATGCTGCATCCTGGTCCTCTCCACCCGCGGCCGTCCCACCACCGCTGCTGCATCCTGCTCTGGTCCACCCGGCGGCCGTCCCACCTCCGCTGCTGGCCTCCTGCTCTGTTCCACCCGGCGGCTGCTCCACCTCCGATCCTGCCTCCTGCTCTGCTCCACCCGGCGGCCGTTCCACCCTCCGCTGCTGCATCCTGCTCTGCAAAACCAAGCAGCTGCTCCACCTCTCCACTCAGGGGCTGTTCCACCGCTGCTGCTGTGACCTGCTCTGTTGCACCTGTCCACTCAGCTGCTGTTCCACCGCTGCTGCCTCCTGGTCTGCTCCACCCGAATGCTGTTCCACCTCCACTGCTACCTCCTGCTCTGCTCCACATGGCTGCTCTTCCACCTCTCCACACGGCTGCTGTTCCACCTCTCCACTCAGCGAGCTGTCCCACCTCCGATGCTGCATCCTGCTCTGCTCACCCGGCGGCTGTCCCACCTCCGATGCTGCATCCTGCTCTGCTCCACCCGGCGGCCATCCCACCTCCGCTGCTGCCTCCTGCTCTGCTCCACCTCCGATGCTGCATCCTGCTCTGCTCCACCCGGCCGCTGTCCCACCTCCGCTGCTTCCTCCTGCTCTGCTCCACCCGGCGTCTGTTCCATCTCCGCTGCTGCATCCTGGTCTGCTTCCACTCGGCGGCTGTCCCACCTCCGATGCTGCATCCTGGTCTTCTCCACCCGGCGGCCCGTCCACCAATGCTGGCTGCATCCTGCTCTGCAAAACCAAGCAGCTGCTCCACCTCTCCACTCAGGGGGCTGTTCCACCGATGCTGCCCTCCTGCTCTGCTCCACTCGAGTGCTGTTCCACCTCCGCTGCTGCATCCTACTCTGTTCCACCCGGCGGCTGTGTCACCCCTTATCTCCTGCCTCCTGCTCTGCTCCACATGGCGGCCCGTTCCACCCTCCGATGCTGCATCCTGGTCCTCTCCACCCGGCGGCCGTCCCACCACCGCTGCTGCATCCTGCTCTGGTCCACCCGGCGGCCGTCCCACCTCCGCTGCTGCCTCCTGCTCTGTTCCACCCGGCGGCTGCTCCACCTCCGATCCTGCCTCCTGCTCTGCTCCACATGGCTGCTCTTCCACCTCTCCACACTGCTGCTGTTCCACCTCTCCACTCAGCGGCTGTCCCACCTCCGATGCTGCATCCTGCTCTGCTCCAACCGCGGCTGTCCCACCTCCGATGCTGCATCCTGGTCTGCTCCACCCGGCGGCCGTTCCATCTCCGCTGCTGCCTCCTGCTCTGCTCCACCCGGCGGCTGTTCCACCTCCGCTGCTGCATTCTGCTCTGTTCCACCTGTCGGCTGTTCCACCTCCGCTGCTGCATCCTGCTCTGCTCCACCGGGCGGCTGTCCCACCTCCGCTGCTGCATCCTGCGATGCCTCCACCCGGCGTCTGTTCCATCTCCGCTGCTTGCCTCCTGCTTTGCTGCTGAGTACAGAGTTGGAGCAGCAGCTGTGTAGAGCATAGCAGGAGGTAGCAGTGGAGGTGGAACAGCATTCGGGTGGAGCAGAGCAGGAGGAAGCAGCGGTGGAAAAGCTGCTGAGTGGATAGGTGGAGCACCTCCGCTGCTGCATCCTGTTCTTCTCCACACGGCGGTTGTTCCAACTCTCTGCTGCATGGTGTTCTGCTCCACACGGCGGCTGGTTTCCCACCTCGCTGCTGCTCCGCTTCTGGTCCACCCGGAGGCTGTCCCACCTCCGCTGCTGCACCCTGCTCCTGGTCCACCCGGAGGCTGTCCCCACCTCCCGCTGCTACAGCCTTGTCTCTTCTCCAAGGCGGCGGCTGGTACACCTCCGATGCTTGCATCTCTTGCTCTGCTCCACCCGGGCGGCTGTGTTCCAACCCTCGATCCTGCATCCTGCTTTCCTGTCCACCCGGCGGCCGTTCCATCTCCGCTGCTGCCTCCTGCTCTGCTCCACCCGGCGGCTGTTGTACCCTTACCTGCTCCTCCTGCTCTGCTCCACCCGGCTGCCGTTCCATCTCAACGCTGCTCCTCCTGCTATGCTCCACCCGGCGGCCGTTCCACCTCCGAGAGCTGCATCCTGCTCTGCTCCACCCGGCAGCCGTTCCACCTCCGATGCTGCATCCTGCTCTGCTCCACCCGGCGGCCATCCCACCTCCGCTGCTGCCTCCTGCTCTGCTCCACCTCCGATGCTGCATCCTGCTCTGCTCCACCCGGCCGCTGTCCCACCTCCGCTGCTTCCTCCTGCGATGCTCCACCCGGCGTCTGTTCCATCTCCGCTGCTGCCTCCTGCTTTGCTGCTGAGTAGAGAGTTGGAACAGCAGCCGTGTAGAGCATAGCAGGAGGTAGCAGTGGAGGTGGAACAGCATTCGGGTGGAGCAGAGCAGGAGGAAGCAGCGGTGGAAAAGCTGCTGAGTGGATAGGTGGAGCACCTCCGCTGCTGCATCCTGTTCTTCTCCACACGGCGGTTGTTCCAACTCCTCTGCTGCATGGTGTTCTGCTCCACACGGCGGCTGTCCCACCTCCGCTGCTGCCTCCTGCTCTGGTCCACCCGGAGGCTGTCCCACCTCCGCTGCTGCACCCTGCTCTGGTCCACCCGGAGGCTGTCCCACCTCCGCTGCTACAGCCTGCTCTTCTCCAACGGCGGCTGTACCACCTCCGATGCTGCATCCTGCTCTGCTCCACCCGGCGGCTGTTCCACCTCCGATCCTGCATCCTGTTCTGCTCCACCCGGCGGCCGTTCCATCTCCGCTGCTGCCTCCTGCTCTGCTCCACCCGGCGGCTGTGTCACCCTTACCTGCTGCCTCCTGCTCTGCTCCACCCGGCGGCCGTTCCATCTCCGCTGCTGCCTTCTGCTATGCTCCACCCGGCGGCCGTTCCATCTCCGCTGCTGCCTCCTGCTATGCTCCACCCGGCGGCTGTGTCACCCTTATCTGCTGCATCCTGCTCTGCTCCACCCGGCTGCTGTTCCACTTCCAATGCTACCTCCTGGTCTGCTCCACCCGGCGGCCGTCCCACCTCCGATGCTGCATCCTGGTCTTCTCCACCTGGCGGCCGTCCCACCACCGCTGCTGCATTCTGCTCTGCAAAACCAAGCAGCTGCTCCACCTCTCCACTCAGGGGCTGTTCCACCGATGCTGCTGTGACCTGCTCTGTTCCACCTGTCCACTCAGTGGCTGTTCCACCGCTGCTGCCTCCTGCTCTGCTCCACCCGAGTGCTGTTCCACCTCCGCTGCTGCATCCAGTCCTGCTCCACCCGGCTGCTGTTCCACTTCCACTGCTACCTCCTGCTCTGCTCCACACGGCGGCCGTTTCACCTCCGATGCTGCATCCTGGTCCTCTCCACCCGGCGGCCGTCCCACCACCGCTGCTGCCTCCTGCTGTGTTCCACCCGGCGGCTGCTCCACCTCCGATCCTGCCTCCTGCTCTGCTCCACCCGGCGGCCGTTCCACCTCCGCTGCTGCATCCTGCTCTGCAAAACCAAGCAGCTGCTCCACCTCTCCACTCAGGGGCTGTTCCACCGCTGCTGCTGTGACCTGCTCTGTTGCACCTGTCCACTCAGCTGCTGTTCCACCGCTGCTGCCTCCTGGTCTGCTCCACCCGAATGCTGTTCCACCTCCACTGCTACCTCCTGCTCTGCTCCACATGGCTGCTCTTCCACCTCTCCACACGGCTGCTGTTCCACCTCTCCACTCAGCGGCTGTCCCACCTCCGATGCTGCATCCTGCTCTGCTCCACCCGGCGGCTGTCCCACCTCCGATGCTGCATCCTGCTCTGCTCCACCCGGCGGCCATCCCACCTCCGCTGCTGCCTCCTGCTCTGCTCCACCTCCGATGCTGCATCCTGCTCTGCTCCACCCGGCCGCTGTCCCACCTCCGCTGCTTCCTCCTGCTCTGCTCCACCCGGCGTCTGTTCCATCTCCGCTGCTGCATCCTGGTCTGCTCCACTCGGCGGCTGTCCCACCTCCGATGCTGCATCCTGGTCTTCTCCACCCGGCGGCCGTCCCACCAATGCTGCTGCATCCTGCTCTGCAAAACCAAGCAGCTGCTCCACCTCTCCACTCAGGGGCTGTTCCACCGATGCTGCCTCCTGCTCTGCTCCACCCGAGTGCTGTTCCACCTCCGCTGCTGCATCCTACTCTGTTCCACCGGCGGCTGTGTCACCCTTATCTCGTGCCTCCTGCTCTGCTCCACACGGCGGCCGTTCCACCTCCGATGCTGCATCCTGGTCCTCTCCACCCGGCCGGACAGTCCCACCACCGCTGCTGCATCCTGCTCTGGTCCACCCGGCGGCCGTCCCACCTCCGCTGCTGCCTCCTGCTCTGTTCCACCCGCGGCTGCTCACCTCCGATCCTGCCCTCCTGCTCTGCTCCACATGGCTGCTCTTCCACCTCTCCACACTGCTGCTGTTCTCACCTCTCGCACTCAGCGGCTGTCCCACCTCCGATGCTGCATCCTGCTCTGCTCCACCCGGCGGCTGTTCCACCTCCGATGCTGCATCCTGTTCTGCTCCACCCGGCGGCCGTTCCACCTCCGCTGCTGCCTCCTGCTCTGCTCCACCCGGCGGCTGTTCCACCTCCGCTGCTGCATCCTGCTCTGTTCCACCTGTCGGCTGTTCCACCTCCGCTGCTGCATCCTGCTCTGCTCCACCCGGCGGCTGTCCCACCTCCGCTGCTGCATCCTGCTATGCTCCACCCGGCGTCTGTTCCATCTCCGCTGCTGCCTCCTGCTTTGCTGCTGAGTAGAGAGTTGGAACAGCAGCCGTGTAGAGCATAGCAGGAGGTAGCAGTGGAGGTGGAACAGCATTCGGGTGGAGCAGAGCAGGAGGAAGCAGCGGTGGAAAAGCTGCTGAGTGGATAGGTGGAGCACCTCCGCTGCTGCATCCTGTTCTTCTCCACACGGCGGTTGTTCCAACTCCTCTGCTGCATGGTGTTCTGCTCCACACGGCGGCTGTCCCACCTCCGCTGCTGCCTCCTGCTCTGGTCCACCCGGAGGCTGTCCCACCTCCGCTGCTGCACCCTGCTCTGGTCCACCCGGAGGCTGTCCCACCTCCGCTGCTACAGCCTGCTCTTCTCCAACGGCGGCTGTTCCACCTCCGCTGCTGCCTCCTGCTCTGCTCCACCCGGCGGCTGTGTCACCCTTACCTGCTGCCTCCTGCTCTGCTCCACCCGGCGGCCGTTCCATCTACGCTGCTGCCTCCTGCTATGCTCCACCCGGCGGCCGTTCCATCTCCGCTGCTGCCTCCTGCTATGCTCCACCCGGCGGCTGTGTCACCCTTATCTGCTGCATCCTGCTCTGCTCCACCCGGCTGCTGTTCCACTTCCAATGCTACCTCCTGGTCTGCTCCACCCGGCGGCCGTCACACCTCCGTTGCTGCATCCTGGTCTTCTCCACCCGGCGGCCGTCCCACCACCGCTGCTGCATTCTGCTCTGCAAAACCAAGCAGCTGCTCCACCTCTCCACTCAGGGGCTGTTCCACCGATGCTGCTGTGACCTGCTCTGTTCCACCTGTCCACTCAGTGGCTGTTCCACCGCTGCTGCCTCCTGCTCTGCTCCACCCGAGTGCTGTTCCACCTCCGCTGCTGCATCCTGCTCTGCTCCACCCGGCTGCTGTTCCACTCCCACTGCTACCTCCTGCTCTGCTCCACAAGGCGGCCGTTTCACCTCCGATGCTGCATCCTGGTCCTCTCCACCCGGCGGCCGTCCCACCACCGCTGCTGCATCCTGCTCTGGTCCACCCGGCGGCCGTCCCGCCTCCGCTGCTGCCTCCTGCTCTGTTCCACCCGGCGGCTGCTCCACCTCCGATCCTGCCTCCTGCTCTGCTCCACCCGGCGGCCGTTCCACCTCCGCTGCTGCATCTGCTCTGCAAAACCAAGCAGCTGCTCCACCTCTCCACTCAGGGGCTGTTCCACCGCTGCTGCTGTGACCTGCTCTGTTGCACCTGTCCACTCAGCTGCTGTTCCACCGCTGCTGCCTCCTGGTCTGCTCCACCCGAATGCTGTTCCACCTCCACTGCTACCTCCTGCTCTGGTCCACCCGGAGGCTGTCCCACCTCCGCTGCTGCACCCTGCTCTGGTCCACCCGGAGGCTGTCCCACCTCCGCTGCTTCAGCCTGCTCTTCTCCAACGGCGGCTGTACCACCTCCGATGCTGCATCCGTCTCTGCTCCACCCGGCGGCTGTTCCATCTCCGATCCTGCATCCTGTTCTGCTCCACCCGGCGGCCGTTCCATCTCCGCTGCTGCCTCCTGCTCTGCTCCACCCGGCGGCTGTGTCACCCTTACCTGCTGCCTCCTGCTCTGCTCCACCCGGCGGCCGTTCCATCTCCGCTGCTGCCTCCTGCTATGCTCCACCCGGCGGCCGTTCCATCTCCGCTGCTGCCTCCTTCTATGCTCCACCCGGCGGCTGTGTCACCCTTATCTGCTGCATCCTGCTCTGCTCCACCCGGCTGCTGTTCCACTTCCAATGCTACCTCCTGGTCTGCTCCACTCGGCGGCTGTCCCACCTCCGATGCTGCATCCTGGTCTTCTCCACCCGGCGGCCGTCCCACCTCCGCTGCTGCCTCCTGCTCTGTTCCACCCGGCGGCTGCTCCACCTCCGATCCTGCCTCCTGCTCTGCTCCACATGGCTGCTCTTCCACCTCTCCACACTGCTGCTGTTCCACCTCTCCACTCAGCGGCTGTCCCACCTCCGATGCTGTATCCTGGTCTACTCCACCCGGCCTTTCCATCTCCGCTGCTGCCTCCTGCTCTGCTCCACCCGGCGGCTGTTCCACCTCCGCTGCTGCATTCTGCTCTGTTCCACCTGTCGGCTGTTCCACCTCCGTGCTGCATCCGCTCTGCTCCACCCGGCGGCTGTCCCACCTCCGCTGCTGCATCCTGCAATGCTCCACCTCTCCACTCAGGGGCTGTTCCACCGATGCTGCTGTGACCTGCTCTGTTCCACCTGTCCACTCAGT